>NC_143509.1:52428029-52598029 GCF_031878675.1 Megascapheus bottae
AAATTTGCTTTTAAAATTTTAATTTCTTAATTTTTGTCTTTTTTTATCTGTGTGCCAATTCTGGAGCTTGAATTCAGGGCCTGGGCACTGCCTCTGAGCTGTTTTTGCTCAAGGTTAGTGCTCTATACCTTGAGTCATAGTGCCGCTTCGGCCTTTTCTGCTTATGTGGTCTGAAGAATTAAACCCTGATACAAAAGCATTATACCACTAAGTCATATTCCAGACCTCTTTTTTTACTTTTTTATGTTTTGTCAGTTGTGGGGCTTGAACTCAAGGCCTGGGCACTGTTCCTGAGCTCTTTCACTCAAAGCTAGTGTGCTCTACTACGTTGAGCCACAGCTTCTTTCCATTTTATGGTTTTCAGTTGGAGATGGTAAGAGTCTCATGGCCTTTTCTGCCTAGGCTGATTTAGAAATGGGATCCTCAGATTTCAGCCTCCTGAGTAGCTAGGATTACAGGTGTGAGCCACTAATTCCAATCTGCACTCTAAGGCTCAGCTGTTTCACATGTCTCAGTGCCATGTTACTGTCAGTTCTAAACTGTTCTATGATTTGCTGAGTGTTCTGTTCTTGTTTTGTGGAGGGAAAAAAAAAACTGCTTCCCAAAAAGTAAATAATGCTCCAAAAGCAAAGCAAAAATTAATGTGCTTCATTTAAGTGTTAAAATGAATATTGGAGATTTGTTGAACTGTGACATGTCTTTAGCAGAATCAGGCACCCAAAGTACACTACTGAACTCTAGGCATCCTGAGCATTCTCAGTTTTTCCTCAATAGCGTTCTTCCTGGGACCACATACCCGCAAATAAAATGGGTCTCATCAGAAGAAACTATTTGGAGAGGCCAGTCATGGTGGCACACACCTGTAATCCCAGTTACTTGGGAGGTGGAGAAACAGAGGCTAGTCCAGATAAAAAGTCTATGAGACTTCATAACCAATAACCCACATGTAGTGACATCAGTAACCTCAGCTAAGCAGGAGGCTAGGTAGGATCTACACAAGTAATCCCAGCTAAGCAGGAGGCCATAGGTAGGATTGACATAAGTAGGCAAAGACACAAGACACTATCTAAAAAAAGACCAAGTTCCAAGCCCTGAGTTAAAACCCCAACATAACCTCAAAGAGGAGGCCATTCGAAAAGTTCAGCACACTTTTTTTTTTTCAATATATGTTATTAAGAAACTAGCCTAGCACCAGCAATCACACCCGTAATCTTACTCAGGAGACTGAGATCTTAGGGTTATAGTTCAAATCCAGCAAGGGCAGAAAAGTTCATAAAACTTTCTCTCTCATTAATCATCAAACTCGTAAGAAGAGCTGTCTTTTGTGGCAGAACACTAGCTTGAACACACAGCCCAGAGACATCGACCTGGCCCTGAATTCATACGTATGTATGTACACAAATATTAGGAAACCAATCTAATTCCCTACTTATGTATACATTTACCTCTTTTTCATTTTTGTCAGTTGTGGGGCTTCAACTCAGGGCCTGGACACGGTCCCTAAACTCTTTCGCTCAAAGCTAGTGCTCTACCACTTTGAGCCACAGCTCCACTTCCCATTTTATGGTTTTCAATTGGAGGTGAGAGTCTTATGGCCTTTTCTGTCTGGGCTTCTTTTGAAATGGGATCCTCAGGTCTCAGCCTCCTGAGTAGCTAAGATTATAGGTGTGAGCCACCAGTGCCCACAGACATTTATATTATTTCAAGTCAGTTGTAAATTAAAACTTACACAATAAAACGCTTATTATTTTAGAAATAGTCAAAGAAATCGGTCCTCCTACAACCAGATGCAACTTGAAAGCTTTAACTTTTTCCAAATAAACTGCCATTTCATAGTTTTAGTTGATTATAACTGTTTATAACTATTTGATCACTTTTCTTGCCCAATCCCCAAACCAAAAACATGGCTGTTCTACCAATATTAAAAATTGTCAGAGGGGCTGGGAGTTTGGCCTAGTGGAGAATGCTTGCCTAGCATGCAGGACAACCCAGGTTCGATTCCTTGGTACCACATACCTAGAAAAAAAGCCGGACGTGGAGCTGAGGCTCAAGTGGTAGAGCTCTAGCCTTGAGAAAGTCCAAGGACAGTGCTCAGGCCCTGAGCTCAAGCCAATTGTCAGAGCCAGGAGTTTGGCCTAGTGGTAAGAATGCTTGCCTAGCATGCACTAAGACCTAGGTTTGATTCCTAGATGCCACATATATAGAAAAAAAGCCAGAAATGGTGCTGTGGCTCCAATGGCAGAGCCCTAGCCTTGAGAAAGTGCTCAGGCCATGAGTTCAAGGCCTAGGACTGACAAAAAAAAAAAAAAACTGTCAGAGTGGGAATGAGAAAGATGAGAGGAGGGAATGATGGAAGGGGTAAAACTGACCTTCATACAAGCACTCATAAATTGGTGTAGTGAAATCCTGTCAAGCTACTAAAGGTAATTTAAAATAAAATAAATTTTCTACTAAACTATGTCACCTGCTGCCTAATCTAATAATGAGAAAAATACGGCAGCAGAAATTATTCTCCAGCAATCATTAAGTCTACACTTTTAAACAACTTCCAGGTGCCTTTGAAAGGGGTTGTTAAACCAAGATGTGATGCCCACAGGCATCTATTTTGGCAACTGAAGCCTACTGAGCAAACCACCAATCCTCTAGAGAAAAGACTGCCACACATATTCCAGTAAAACAAAACTAATTCATGTGCCTCAGTGACAAGTCTTTCATGCCAACTAACCAAAGGCAAACGACTTTTAAATTACTTAGGTACCCTTCAAAAGCAACACCAGAATATCTTCATTTCAGTGACAAACTCCAGCACATAATGTTTATCTTCAAAGTCTCTTAGAATGAAGAAAATCTAAGAAACACATTTAATATAGCCATTACATACTCAAGTAGGTTTTACTCTCTTAGTTCAGAACCGTATATAGATTTCAAAGTTTTACAACTCCATAATAACCACTCATTTTGCATTAATATAACCACTAAATATAGCTCTAAAACACTGACGATTGTAAAAAGTTAATTATGTAAGTGATTCATACCTCTTATGTCCAGACACCAAGATCTACGGGTGTTTCTGTCAGGTCTAGGGGAAGAGGAAACAATAAACACCTGTCACAAAAGCTTTCCAAGTTGGGAAGCCCCGGGCAGTTACTGTCAATCCGCAACCCCAATCCCTCCTTCTCAACTCCAAAACCACGAATGGCCATAGTGACACCGGAATCGGACTTTGTTTCTAGAGAATGAAGAGCAAAGGAGGCCAGAGTGGAAAGCATTAAAGGAAAATGCTCTGGTCCTGGGCCTCAGGCCGAGTGTGAGGCCTTAAGGCAAGTCAGCAGTCGCCTGTCCTCTTCTGGGCCTCAGTTACCTGGAAAAGGCGGTGATGGGCACTTGGCTGAGGACCGAACTCGGATTCCGACAGTGGCAAATCCGCCAGGGACCCAGCTAACACCCCACTTTGACCAAAGGACCAGGCGATCTTCCGGACTTGCTAGCAAGGGCTGGACCACCACCACCACCATCCCGCGCCCGCGAGTCCTCACACGCCAGCCCTCCCCGCCCTGCTGCGTGTCCACCCCAGGTCTTCACACCCACAACCGGCGTTCCCCTGTCCCCGCCACACCTGTCCCAGACCACTGTGTGTGTGGGGGGGGGGTCTTTGCGCCCCCTCTCCACCACGCACACCTTCCCAGCAGAAGATGCCCGACTCCGGTCCCCAGGAGGCGGCCCGGACGCTCACCTGGTACCCGCCACCCTGACAATACCGGTCGTCCCCTCCAGCCTCCCCATCACCATCACCACCCGCCCGAGCCACTCACCGACCGCGCCGCCGCGCCGTCTCACGGCGGCCTCCCGGCCGGAGCAGCCCAGAGGCCGCGGGGGGCCGGGCCGCCGCTACCGTCGCCGCCGCCACCGCCTCGCTTCAGCCCAGCCCCATGGCCCTCGGCCGGCGTCGGCAGCTGCGGGTCGCTCGGACTCGAGGCGCCGCCGCCGCCGCCGCCGCCGCTGCCGCGCGTCCCGGCTCGGGCTGAGGGGAGGGAGGCGCCGCGGCGGGGCCCGGGCCGAGCCGAGCCGAGCCGGGCCGGGCGTAGGGGCGTCCGCGCTCCGCTCCTCGGCGCCCGCGGCGGCAATGTGGAGCCGAGCGGGGCGAGAACAAGAGCGGGCGGCGGGGAAGGCGGGCAGGTGAGGGGGGCGGTGTGTACTCTGAAACGGCCTCCCGCCGCCGGCGACGCAGCGAGCCCCCCTCCCTTCGCCAGAGCACGCCACGGGGAGAGCCGGCGGGCAGTCGGGAGAGCGCGCCGCGAGCTCGGGACTCCCGCGCCGGATGTGAGGTCACGTGATTGCCTCATCTCAGCGCCGAGCGCCGAGAGGAGCGACGGGGACGTCGGGAGGGGGCGTGTTTAGGGGCGGGGAGGACCCTAAGACACGCCCACCTCCCTCACCGGCCCCCACCCGTCCCAGCTAGCTTAGGCGAGAAGCATCCTAGGAAAAGCACTCCAGACCAGCTTTGCGCTGAGGCCGCTCTTTTTTTTTTTTTTTTCTTTTTTTTGCGAGTGGAGGTGGAATCCGTCGTCCTTGAGGTGCAAACACAAGATCTTGGTCCAAACCCATTTTGTGAATCGAGAAACTGAGGCCCTGTGACTAATTCAAACTGGCCCAGAGTCATCATCAAGGAAGAAACTTACCCTGGAGTGGTGCGAAGCGATGGGGTCCTAACTTCCAAACCAAGCTCTTGAAATCCTTTATTTCACCCCGCCACCCAACAAAAAAAACCAATGAAATACTCAGAGGTTCTGCTTACACGCTTGGGCCAGTGGAGTTAGGAATATGCAAGAGAAAGCTCCCCCGTCCCCAACCCCCACTGCCCCCAGTGGGAAGGAGTTTCCTCCCACAGGGCTGGATGCAAATTCAGTACTTCCTGGGCACAGGATTTATCTCAGGCCAGAGCCCCGGGCCGGATATTCAAATCGTGGGTTTGGTTTTCACTTAGTTTCCTAGCATGCAAGCTGGAAGCTGGGATTGCGCTCAACCATCTGATGTCTTCGGCTTAGGCCATCTTTCAGCACAGGCTCTACCCTCCACGCTATTTCACCATGCTGCCAACCCAATTCGTTACTCCTTGCACATCTCAGAGGAAAGGAGCAGGTGATTTCAGCACCTGTCTCTGACACTTGGGAATACTTTGCCTGGGGCAAGAAGTAGTCCATCTGGCCACTTCTCTGAAGCTGCCACAGCATAGAGTGGCACCTGATCTAGGACAGAAGATTGTCCCAGGTCCGTGGCAAGTAATGATGCCTCATTAAGAACAAGAAACACTGCTGATGACCCCAGTAGGTTGTGTGAGCCTGAACATGTTAATGGCTCATTGTCAGCATAATGGGAACAGTAAACTGAACAGAGATGATGCACAGCCATTCTGAACTGAAGCCCATAGTTCTGTGCAAACCACACAGTTGAAATAAACAAATGAGATAGAAAGTATGAGTGGGTTAGGTAAATAGTCTGAAAGCAGGCTGGGTAGGAACAAATCCTGAAAATCTGCTTCCCACCTTGCCCCACTTCTTTGGCTCCTGGTCATTTCCCCTCAGCCTTTAAGTCTCTCTAGATCCTACAAATAAAACTGTCAAGCCAACACTCAGTGCCCTCTGAAGTTAGCTAGCTGCCAAGTGCCTCTTGCCTTCTCAGGCAAACATCTTGATTAGTGATCTCCCCTACCTACCCCCACTCCATTGCTTAACTCTTGATAATCTGACTTCTGTTCCCACACACTCCATTCTTTCACACCCTTTCCAGCTAGCATCCAGCAAGAATTTGGCCTCTATTTGGCCAAATCCAACAGGCATTCCTCAGGTCTCATCTCTGCTACATTTGATATGGTGGATGGCATCACCTTGGAATCCCTCTCTAGTTGTTTGCAAGAGGATTGCCAATAGACACATCTCAGTATTCAAAGCCTCTCTGCCTCCTTCAATGACAGGCATCCTAAAGGACTGCCACTTTTTAATCTGCACCTTAAGTGCAGATATATATATATATATATATATATACATATATATATTGCCAGTCCTGAGGCCTGAGCACTGTACTTGGGCATTCCTCAAGGCTAGTGCTCTACCACTTAAGTCACAATACCATGTCTGGCTTTTTATTTTTTTTGTGTATTTGGTAGCAAGGAATTGAACTCAGGTGCATGTTAAGCAAGCACTCTATCAGGTTCTTATCCTCAGGTCTATATTTTTTTTGGGGGGGGGTAGGTCATGGGGCTTGAACTTGGACTGGGCACTGACCCAGAGCTCTTCAGCCTGAGGCTTCTGCCCTATCCCTGGCTTGGGGGTTGTCCCTGAGTCTTTCAGCTCAAGGCTACCACTTACCCCAGAGCCAAACCCCACTTCCCTTTCTAATGGTTATTGGAGATAAGAGTCTCATCGACTTTAGTACCCAGGCTGGCTTTGAACCTTGAGCCTCAGATTTCAGCCTTCTGAGTAGCTAGGATTCTAGGCGTGAGCCACCGCGCCTAGCTAGGTCTATACTTTTAAGCCCACAGCTCTGCTCATTCCACTTACCCTCTAGGAATCACTTTCTCTCAATTTCCACTCCCAAATCAGAACTCTCCAGCCCAGACCTGATTGGTATAGCTGAATCTAGAGTTCACAGGGACACTCTCCAAACTTGGCATATCCTAATTGAACTCATCCTTTGTCTTCATATTTAGTCCCTCTCCCCCAACTATTTGATACTTGATCAATCAACAAGTCCTATCTACTTCACCAACTTACTAAGTCTCAAATTTCTACCTCCATCTCAACACTTCCCTGTTATGAAGTTGCTGTTTTGTTTTGTTTTGTTTTGTTGTTCTTGAACTCTGGGCCTAGGCACTGTCTCTGAGCTCTTTAGCTCAAGGCTATTGCTCTACCACTTTGAGCCACAGCGTCACTTCCCATTTCCTCATGGTTAATAGTAGGTAAGAGTCCCATGACATATCATACCCCGTCTGGTTTTGAACTGGGATCCTCAGATCTCAGCCTCCTGAGTACGTAGGATTACAAGCATGAGCCACTGGTGCCTGACATGTTATGAAATACTTGAGCTTTTGATTAGCAAAAGAATTTACTAATATAAGAGAGTAAGAGAAAGCAAAGGTTTATTAGTACCGTGGTACAAGGGAGGCAGTTGCCTCACAGAGGAGCTTAGTGCTATTATTGCTCTTCTGTTCCTGGTGCACCAATATAGTAATGGAGACTTAGTTTTATGAGAATAGTAGGGTTTTTACTGATTGGCTAATCTCCCTCTTGGTGGATTCTGATGGCTGGTTGTCTCTTTATCTCAACTGTAGTTTGAATGCTGCTTGTGGGAACATCTTAAGAGTTTGTTTTCACGTCTACATTCCATTAGGACCATTTCCAGGGCTTGACTCATTTCTGCATTCCATTTGACCCTATTCCAGTGTTTGGCCACTTCCGCATTCCACTGGACCATGTCTGTAAATAGGGTCTCTGATACTCACCACTACTTAAAATCCTAGGGGTTCTCCAGGGCATCTGGAATAATCTACTATCAGCACAAACCTGCCAATGAACTCAGGCTTTTAAAGGATCATAAAGAGCTGGGTACCAGGGGCAGAAGATTAGGATGTTAGGATCATGGTTCAAAACCAGTCCTGGAAGGAAAGTCTATGAGACTCATCTCTAATCAGCTACCGAAAATACAGAAGTAGAATTGTGGCTCAAGTAGTAGAGTTCTAGCCTTGAAGAAAAACAAACAAACAACAACAAACCCTTGGGAATATCAACTTCGCCCTGAATATAAAAAAAAGAAAAGAAAAACATAAATATTTTATACAGTGATCAAACTGGTCATTTGCATTTCCATCTCTTCAAATATTTATCCATGTATTGAGAGATCATACTCTTCTAGTTATTTGGAAATTTAGCACAAATTGTTGTAGATTTTTGTTCCCAGCTATGCCATAGAAACACTAAAACTAACTCCTCAGAGCTAACTATATTTTGGTGCTCCTTATCTAACGTTCTTTCATCTCTATCACCCTAGTCTCTGATGATTACTATTCTCTCTAATTCTAAGAGACTAACTGTTTTAGCTTATGTACCTCAGAATATTGAGGCTTTGAATGTGCCTTAGTGGTAGAGTGATTGCCTAGCATGCACGAAGCACTAGGTTTGATTCTTCAGTACCACATAAACAGAAAAAGCCAGAAGTGGTGCTATGGCTCAGGGCTGCGAGTGTGGTCTAATGGTAGAGTGCTTCCCCAGCATGCATGAAGCCCTGGTTCACAGAAATGATGCTGTGGCTCAAGTGGTAGAGCGCTAGCCTTGACAAGGCCCAATAACAGTGCCCAGGCCATGAGTTCAAGCCCCCCAGAACTGGCAAAAAAAAACAAAAAAACAAAAACCTGAAGATTTTCAGCCTTTGCTTTGTTTTTCTGTATCTTATTTTTGTGCTTATATCACTTTGTATAAAGTTACCACAAGTGACAGGATTTCATTATTTTTTAATGGCTAAATAATATGCATTATGTGTGTATACCACATCTTCTTCAGGCATTTCTCTGGTGGTGGCCATCTTGGTTGATTCCAGAACTTGATTATTGTAGTTAGTGTTTCAATAAACATGGGTATGCAGTGATCTCTTGTATAAATGATAATGCTTTCTTCAAAAGCCATCCTTTTTCTTCCCCCCTACATTGGCATTTGAACTCAGAGCTTTGTACTCGCTAAGCAGACACTTTACCACTTGAGCCATTATGCGGCCTGTTTTTATGTTCAATTTTTCAAGATAGAATCTCACTTTATGCCTCGGTCAGCCTACATTGTGATTCTCCTATTTATGCTTCCCTTTGTTGATAGAATGATGGGCATGTCACACTTGACTCAGTCATCCGTTGTTAATAGATTCACAAACTTTTATGCTGGTCTGGATCAGGATCCCTGCATTTCTCTCTCCAAAGTTAGACAAGATTACAAGCTTGAGCCAGTGTCCTACAGAACTCATTCACCATCCATTCCCAATCAAATATCAAGTTTATTTTCAATTTCTCCACATTTCATCACCACTAGACTAGCCCCACACACTTCCACTCACCTAGAACTACTGCTGCAGTGTTCAGCTGATTTCTCCTCTATTGCATGTGTGTGTGTGTGTGTGTATGTGTGTGTGTGTATGCCGATACTAGGGTATCGCTCTTGCTTGGCTTTTTCTGCTCAAGGTTGACACTTTACCACTTAAACCACAGTTCTATTTCTCTTTTGTTTGTTTGTTTTTTGTTTTTTGGTGGTTAATTGAAAATCAGAATCTCAGGAACTTTCTGTCCCAGCTGGCTTTGAACCTGGATCCTCAGATCTCTGCCTTTTAAGTAGCTAGGATTACAGGAGTGGGCCACCACTACCCACTCCCACCATTATTCTTGCCCTTTCTCCAGCTTCTCACAAGGTGGCCACGGTATCACTGCACATACCTTGGAACACAGGTCATGAATGGCTTTCCATTTCACACAGAATAAAACATTCTCCTCCTACAAGGCCCATTGTAAAGCCTTCCCACCCCTCCCTTTTGCTGGCACATCTTCTCACCCCAGATCTTTTCTCCACCTCTCCTCATTTGAATCACGTGGACTTCTTTCAGTTCCTCAAACCCAGGAAGCCCTTTCCTGCCTCAGAGTCTTTGCACAACCTGCTTTTTCTCTTTCTCTTCCCTTTTCTCCTTGATGAGCCAATTCAGACTCAACTATTAGATTAGCACACATGGGTTTAGAGAAAGACCTTGTCTGGCCACTCATTCTTTCCCTTTATTTCTTTATGATCCCCTTGTTTCCTTTTATTACCATTATTGCAATTTTAACTATTGTGACCTTATGTATACGTTTATATTAAACCTGTCTCTTTCACTAGACTATAGGGTCTTAACAGTTCCAGTTCCAGTGTCTTTCCAGAAAGTGCTTAAAAATGGCACTGAAAGACAGACAGTAATGCACAACTGTAAAGCCAACATTTAGGAAGTGAAGGTAGGAAGATCAAGAGTTTGAAGCCAGTTTGAACCATACATATCTCAAGACCCTATCTCAAAAAGTAAGAACAGGGATAGAAGCATGGCCTAGTGGTAGAGTGCTTGCCTAGCATGCACAAAGCTCTGGGTTCAATTCCTTGGTACCAGTTATAGAAAAAGCCAGATGTAGTGCTGCGACTCCAGTGGTAGAACACTAGTCTTGAAAAAGCCCAAGGCAAGGACGATGCCCAAGCCCTGAGTTCAAGCCCCAGGAGAGAAGAAGGAGGAGGAGGGAGGAGGAGGAGGAGGAGGAGGAGGAGGAAATTTGAGTTCAAGCCCTATGACCGACCAAAAACAAACAAACAAAAAATCTCTCCAACCATCTCTCAGTGCTGCTACTGTTACTGGTAAAGACACTACATAAAGCATAGATAAAGCACTTTGCCATCGGATGCATGAACTAATAAGCAAATGAATAAAGTTATTATTATAACCTCAAAATGTTCCCCCTGACTTCCAGGCAGAGTGAAATCTCCCATTTTATAGCTGCAGATGCATGACTGTAATTCTAGGTCCTGGGAGGCTAAGGCAGGAAGATTGCAATTTGGAGCTGGGTACTAGTGACTCACACCTGTAATCTTTGCTACTGAGAGCTGAGGGTTGAGATTCCAAGTAGAGAGTTAGCCTTAAGCACAGAAGCTAATAGAGAGAATACAGGTTCTGAGTTCAAGCCTTAGTACTGGCACCAAAAAAAAAAAAACAAGTGAGAGGAGACAAGAAAAGGAAAAAGTGCAAGTTGGGGGCTTGCTTAGGTACAAAGGAGACCCTATTCTTAAAAAAATAATAATTAATTAAGTTATGGCGACTGGGTGTTTGGCCTAGAGGTAGAGTGCTTGCCTAGCATGCACGAAGACAATAGTTCAATTCCTCACTACCAGATACATAGAAAAAGCCAGAAGTAGTGTTGTGGCTCAAGAGGTAGAGTTCTAGTCTTGAGAAAACCCAAGGACAGTGCTTAGGCTCTGAGTTCAAGTTAGCAATGTTGGGAATGTGAGTCATGATAATGCATTGTCTTAACATGTGCAAGGCCATAGGTTCAATCCCCAATATGACCAAAAAATAAAAAAGAATTCCTCTTCTGAATATGTCATTGCATTTACAACCTTGAATAAGCAAACTGTTCAGTTTTTTTTGTTGTTGTTTTCATTAGTTTGGAGCTTAGTTATATTTTTGTTTTTATGGTTCTAAATATGTCCATGTATAATTTAATTTAATCTTTATAATAATAAGGAAAAGAGAGCTGGGGAGCCGGGAGTTTGGCCTAATGGTAGAGTGCTTGCCTAGCATGCACGGAGACCTGGATTCAATTCCTCGGTACCACATACATAGAAAACTTGGAAATGGTGCTGTGGCACTATCCTTAAGGAAGAGGCAAGGACAGTGCTCAGGCCCTAAGTTCAAGTCCCAGGACTGGCAAGAAAAAGAAAAGAGAGCTGGGATGTAGCTCAGTGGCAAAGTGTTTGCCTAGCAAGTGCAAGGTCCTGGGTTCAATCACCTGTACCAAAAAAAGAAAAAGACAAAACAAACAAACAATGTCAGCCAGGGACTCTTCTTTTGTTGCTAAACAAAGCATGTAAATGTAGTATTGCTGTGGCTCAAGTGGTAGAGTACTAACCTTGCGCACAGAGGTTCAAGGATAGAGCCAGGCTAGCACTCTACCTGTTTGAGCCACAGCTCCATTTTCAGCTTTTGGTGATTAATTGGAAATAAAAGTCTTGTGGACTTTGCTGCCTGGGTTCGCTTTGAACTATGATTCTCAGATCTCAGCCTCCTGAGTTGCTGGGATTATAAGAGTGAACCACTGGTGCTGGGCTTGAATATTGTTTTTTTATATATTTTTTATTGTAATTAGTAAAAGGGTTACATGATATTTGCCAGATAGAAGGTGCATTAATTCACATGCATTGATACCCTTTCACGCCTTGGTACCCATTACCCTCCCCCTCACCCACCACCCACCCCCCTGAATATTGTTTTTTGTTTGCTTGTTTGTTTGTCAGTCCTGGGCTTGAGCTCAGGGCCTGAGCACGGTCCTTGGACTTTCTCAAGGCTAGAGCTCTACCACTTGAGCCTCAGCACCACTTCTGGCTTTTTTCTATGTATGTGGTACTGAGGAACTGAACCCAGGTCTTCGTGCATGCTAGGCAAGCGCTTTAACACTAGGCCAAACTCCCAGCCCCATTGAATATTGTTTTAAAACTCCATGTTTTAGCTTCACGCTTCAGCTAGAGGAGTGCTTAATGCTGGTATACAGGCAGCTGTTTGCTGGACAACTTGACCTCTACAGGATTAAAAACAGCCATGCCCGGTGGCTCAACGCCTGTAATCCTAGCTACTCAGGAGGCCGAGATTTGAGGACCAAGGTTCAAAGCCAGCCGGGGCACAAAAGGACCTGAGACTCTTATCTCCAATTAACCTCTAGAAAACAGGAAATGGGGCTTGGCTCCAGGGTAGGGTGGTAGCCTTGAGCTGAAGAGCTCAGGGACAATGCCCAGGCTGACTTCAAGCCCCATGACCCACCCACCCCCCAAAAAAAGATTAAAAACAAACAAAAAATCATGATTTATAGTACCTGCCAATTCTGCAGTGTCAATATTCCTGTCATAGTCAATTTCAAGGTACCAAACAACCAGTGGTTCACAAAATTCCTAGAAATGTAGCTATCAGTTCTAGTGAGTCAACAGGCTCCATCCCCCTGTAGCTTACAGCAACTTCTCCAGTGTACAGTGAAAGAGAAAAGGAACATAGACCCTGCTTCAAGTTTAACAGGACAATGTCTGACACACAGGCTACCATAGGAAAGCTCTGATAATTAGATGGGATGATTGACCTCTGATGAGAAAAGAATATGTGTTTTTAATTGAGTTCAAGCCTGCTCCTCATAATTCAGTTTTGTTTATTTGTTTTGTTGTTGCTGTTTTCTTTTTCTTCTGAATCTTAGAAAGGAACGGCGTTATCAGGGGAATGGAACTCAAAGGCTTGCCACCACTTGAGACATGCCTCTAATACTCTTTCTCTTTGGCTATTTTTCAAATAGGAGCTCATGCTTTAAAACAAAACAAAACAAACAAACAACCACAACAACAACAGGGGCTGGAAGTTTGGCCTAGTGGTAGAGCGCTTGCCTAGCATGAAAGCTAGTGGTAGCCTTGAGCTGAAGAGCTCAGGGGCAGTGCCCAGGCTCCAAGTTCAAGCCCTAAGACTGGCAAAAAGAAAGAGGCGGGGGAGAGGGAGGGAATGAGGAAGAAAAAGCGCCAGGATTGTAGCTTAGTGATATTGTTCTTGCCAGGCATGCACAAAGCCCTGAGTTAGAATCCTTGGTACCACACAGAAAAAGCTAGAAGTGGTGCTGTGACTCCAAGTGGTAGAGCCTTAGCCTTGAGAAAGTTTAAGGACAGTGCCCAGACCCTGAGTTCCAGCCCCAGGACAGGCAAAAAAAAGAAAATGAAAAAAGAAAAAAGAGAGAGAGAAATGTGAGCCACTGTACCTGGCCCGTGAATCTCAATTTTAAGAGAATATAATCACTACTTCCCAGGATCTAAGAATAACAAATATTTATAGCACTTAATATGGATTAGCTATTCTGTAATTAACCAATTTAACTCATTAAATTTATATATCAGCATTGTAAGGACTATTACAAATTTAACTATTATAAATTTAGGGATAGAGAAAGGAAAGGATAGAGAAGTAACTCTATGGTTACATAGCAATATAGCTAGGAAGTAATAGATTCAGGATTGAAACCTGGCTCCAGATTTCATGTGTTTACCAGGTAAGACCCTAAACCAAGTTGCCTAGTTTCTAGTTTTGTTCTTTTCTGTCTCTTCTTTCCTTTCCTTTTTCCCTTTCTCCCTCCCCTTTCCTTCCTTCCTCTTTCTCTCTCTTTCTTTTTTTTCTTTTTTGTCAGTGCTCAAATTCAAACACAAAGCTTATGCCTGCACACTTGATATATCACTGAACTTCATTCCTAAACAATGTACCAGTGGGTTGTTTTTTGGGGGGGAGGGGGAGGGTTGTGCATGTGTGTGTGTGTGTGTGTGTGTGTGTGTGTGTATGTGTGTGTGTGTGTGTATTTAATTTTTATTTTTTCTAAATGGACCTGCTTATTTATTTACTTATTTTCATAGAGGCAGCTTTATTCCCTGACAGCTGAACACAGCCCTGAGCTAGGAGTCAAATGATCTATGTTGTTATTTGTAAAGTTACTTTGTAAATTTAGACAAGTTGCTTGAACAGTTAGGACCTACTTAAACATTCAGATTTTTTTTTTTTTTTTTTTTGGCCAGTCCTGGGGCTTGAACTCAGAGCCTGGGCACTGTCCTTGAGCTTTCTTAAAGCAAGCACTCTATGACTTGAGCCACAGCACCATTTGCGGCTTTTTTTTTTTTTCTTTTTCTTTTCTGTGTATGTGGTACCACGAAATCAAGCCTAGGCCTCGTGCATGCTAGACAAGCACTCTACCACTAGGCCAGACTCCTGGCCCCAGGAATATTTTGTTGTTGTTTGCTTGCTTGCTTGAGTCCTAGCTTTGAACTCAAGAGTCTCGTATTTGCTAGACAGGTACTCTAAAATTGGAGCCATGCCCCCAGCCCTAAGCATTAGTTTCTCAATATAGTTCCACTGGAGCTATGGAATGAGCCCTGTTCATTCATTTATAAACTGTCTTCAATGGCTTTTGTGCCACAATGATGGAATTGAGGGATCATGACAGACAACATGTGGTCCAGAAAGCTTAAAAATATCTGGCCCTCAAAAACATGAGAAGGTGTAGCAATGATTGTTAAGGAATGCACCTTCTATCTGGCAAATATAATGTAACCCTTCTATTAATTACAATAAAAAATTAAAAAATATATATCTGGTTCTTCAGAGAGACTCTATACTGACTTGTGCTTTGTGGTATAATGTCTGTGTGCATGGAATCTCATTGTCCTTAGGATCAAAACTAGTTCAGAAATTATGTTGCTGCCAATAAGCTTAGTGAAGAATGATGTCATAATTGCAAGCCAGGCTCTTGTTGCTCTTGCCTGTAATCCTAGCTACTGACGGCTAAGATCGGAGAATCCTAGTTTAAAGCTAGCCCAGGCAGGAAAAGTTGTATGACTCTTATCTCCAATTAACCACCAGAAAACCAAAGGTGGTGCTGTGGCCCAAAGTGGTAGTGTGCTAGCCTTGAGCAGGAAAGCTCAGGGACAGTGCCCAGGCCCTGAGTTCAAGCGTCAAGAACAACTGGAACAATTATGTCCGTGAAATGACATTCTCAAGCTTCAAGTATTCTCAAGTATCAAGCATGAACTTCAATAACAAATGATCTATAAAAATATGTATTAATAGATATGTATCACCCTCATGAGATCCCCATGTCTCCAGATTGGAGTTAACTCAAGCTAGACTGTTCATCTGGACCCTGACTGTGCTCTTGGGATTACTGGGTTGAGTTTCTAAAATCAATGCTATAGAGTCCATTATGACCATCCTGAGTCCTGGAAGATGAACCCCCAGTACAAAGCTGGGCTTTGCAGAGCATGGCAAAGCCAGCTCTTCCTGAGGCTGAGGCATCCAGCTGGCATCTTAGCACCTGTCATTCTGTCTCCAAGGCAGCTAGGCAGTGTCTCCAAGTACCTGTTTCAGATGCCAAGGAAAGAAGCTCCTCAAAGCCTGTCATTCACTGGCCTTTTATAGTCGTTAAAAACTTCCCCTGACCTTTGTAGCTACTTCCTGTGAGCCTCTGGGGGACTGCCACTCACTTGTGACCTAATTACAGAGCTGGCAGCTCTGGCTGCTGGAGCAACTGCTGAACAAGCCCAGCCTACAGGTGGTCGATTGAGTTTCCTTTGAGCTCTTGGCACCGTAAAGAATTGCTTCTTGGAAGAATGGTAGATCAGCCTGGAGCAGGACTGCCACACTTGTGTGGGCAGAGTCTCACTGCTCCAGCAGCCAAGTCGATATCTCAAGATCGTCAGAAGGCTGTTATCTTCTGTTTGCTGAAGACAGTTGCTTCCTTTTGGTCAAATTTTTTTCTCAAGGCAAAAGCACTAGCATTGGTAAATTAAGGCAACACTAATTGCCAGCTGCAGCGTGGGAGTCCCACTGCGAAAGAATTCTTTCCTAAGCATTTCAAAAGTAAGTTGATCCAAAACACGCCTCCACCTCGTGGCATTACCTGTAATCTAATCCAGTCAAAATTCAAACAGTTCAACAACAGGCACAGCAGCTGCTCCCGGAAATGAGAGCCACCAATGAGACTTTAGGGTGGAGGACACAGATGCTATGCTGTCCTTAGGCTCTGCCACTATACCCCTGGGATATCACTTAAACTGCTCCTGTCCCCAGCAAAAACAACCAGGGAGAAACCTCTTGGATGTCTGTTAAACATTCCCCTTAAAACAAGCTATATCAGAAGGTGAAGGATTGAGTGCTGCCTTATTCCCCGAAATCAAGCAAGACACTGGGTGCACACAGATAATCTTGACCACAGATCTGCCCATAGGCAGGTAGGCCAATCTGGGCAGAAACCACCCTTGGTCCCCAGGGAATAAGAGCCCCTCAAAACAGGTGGAACATTCCACTGAGGGCCTGACCAAGAACATCAACCTGGGACCCCAAGAGATAATAACCCATTTTTAAAGATTTTTGCTTCCTTGGTAAGCCTTATAAAGGCCGACTCCCAAATCCAGTCCCTTGTACAACCTCCAATCCTGTGCCTCTGGCTGTTCCTCAATAAAAGGTCCTCGCTTATTGATGATTGATCAACAACAAGGGCCTATTCCCTTTCTATTCTCCATTTTCCTAACAAGGTGGGTATTAGTGGGGAGAGGAGAGTTAATAAAGAGGTAGCATTAGGGTGAAGATATTTCAAATTGAGGAGCGTAGAAAATATCTATATATTTTCTATAAACCTATGATTAGCCATTTATATTTTTATATTTGTATTCATTTGTATCTTTATACTTGTACAAGGTCGGGCTTGCAAGAGCCAGCGAACTAGGCAGAAGCCTGTTAGCCTGTCCACAGGTTTTCTCCACTGGTCACATATTGGGTCTGTCCCTTCACCCATTAGCCAATCAGTTCAAAGCATGACAGCTTGCTAAACCGACCAATGACTAGTCACAACCCTCCTCCCGTTTTGTATTGCGCCAATCATTTAATGGAATCTTGGTGCCAGTGCTTACTGGGACCTGCCCCCTACCAAGGAATGTATTAAAGGAGCTGTAATTTTGTGCATGTGGCCTCTGGTCTGCACTCAACTACCAGCGCACAGAGACCCGTGCTCGAGCTCGTCAATAAACAACTCATTGCAATTTGCATTGATCTTCCCTCTCTGGTGATCCTTCCGGGGGCTTCAAGTTTCTGGGCATTATAAAATCATTTATTTGCATGTATGAAATTAGAATGAAGTTGGGTGCTGGTGACTCATGCCTGTGATCTTAGCTACTAAGGAGGCTGAGATCTGAAGATCATGGTTAGTGCCAGCTCAGTTAGGGAAGCCAGAGACTATTATCTCCAATTAATCACCAAGAAAGGCAGAAGTGGAGCTGTGGCTCAAGTGGTAGAGGACTAGTCTTGAGGAAAAAACTCAGGGACAGCATCTAGGCCCTGAGTTCAAGCCCCAAGGCACACCCCCCTTCACATATATACATAAAGAAATTAGAACACGGAAATCTGTTGCAATTGTTTGAAGAAGGAGGGTTGAAAGAGAGATAGAGGGGAGGAATTTGATGGGGGTACTTTATATGTATGAAAATGTCATGTGAATTACTTGTACAATTATGTGTCAGGCCAGTGGGGAAAGGAGAGGCAGCCAGAACCACTCCCAGGAACGAAAACACCACCTAGTTGCCTAGCTGTTCCTGGGGTGCTGGAATTGCCCAAATTTGCAAAACAAGCCCCTGCTAAGAATTCCCACAGACTATCAGTTCCGCTTTCATCCCAGCCATGAAAACCCTGTCTGCAATCAGACAGCCAAGCTTAGAAATGTGAAAGACCAGAAATAGCCAATGAACAATCTCAAAACATTTTCCCCAAATTAAAAGCTTATTATAGCTGGGCACTGGTGTAATCCTAGCTACTCAAGAGGCTGAAAACTGAGGATCATGGTTTGAAGCCAGCCTGGGCAATAAAGTCTTTGAGACTCTGATCTTCAATTAATCACAGAAAAAGCCAGAAGTGGCGCTATAATTCAAGTGGTAAAGTGCTGGCCTTGAGCAAAAGGAACTCAGGGACAGAACCTGGGCCCAGAGTCCAATCACCAGGACCAGCAAAAAAAAAAAAAAAAAAAAAAAAGCTACAAAGGTACAGTATTAAAGCAAGCAAGAGGGGAGGGGTGGAGGAGAGGGTAATGGGGACCAAGACATGTGAAAGGGTATCAATATATGTGAATTAATGCACCTTCTATCTGGCAAATATCATGTAACCCTTTTATTCATTACAATTAAAAAAAAAAAGCAAGCAAGATGGCAGAGGTGGGAGCCAGTTGCTCATGCCTGTAACACTAGCTACTGAGGCTGAGTCTGAGGATCACAGTTTGAAGCCAGCCTGGGAAAGATCATGAGACTCTTATCTCCAGTTAATCACCAAAAAACTAGAAGCGGAGCTATGACTCAGGTGGTAAAGCACCAGCCTCAAGTGAATGAGTTAAGAACAGTGCCTAGGGCGCAGTGGCTCACTCCTGTAATCCTAGCTACTCAGGAGGCTGAGACCTGAAGATGGAGGTTCACAGCCAGCCAGGCATTAAAGTCTGTGAGACTCTTATCTCTGGGCCCAGGTTCTGTCCCTGAGTTTCTTTTGCTCAAGGCCAGTACTCTACCACTTGAATTACAGCGCCACTTCTGGCTTTTTCTGTGATTAATTGAAGATTAGAGTCTCAAAGACTTCCAGAAATCAGAAGTGGTGTTGTGGCTCAAGGGGTAGGGCGGTAGCCTTGAGCTGAAGAGCTCAGGGATAGTGCCCAGGCCCAGAGTTCAAGCCCTATGACCCACAAAAAAAAAAAAAAAAGAAGGAAGGAAGGAAGGAAGGGTGAAGAGTGATACAGGTATTAAGTTATGTAGATAGGGCAATGATTAGCAGAGCTACCATGAGAATACACTGTAAGAATTATCTTTGCTGGGGGGGGGAGAACAAGATGAGGGGTGGGGGTGGGGGGGAGGGAAATGGGGACCAAGACATGTGAAAGGGTATCAATGTATGGGAATTAATGCACCATCTATCTGGCAAATATCATGTAACCCTTCTATTAATTACAATAAAAAATATATGAAAAAAAGAATTATCTTTGCAACAAATAATGCTAAAATAATTGGTTATTTACATGAAATACTATAAAGATGAATAGAATCCATAATATAAATAAATTATTGCATGTCCTTTGCATAACTCTTCTACATGCTCTTATTTTGTGCATTATATATGTCAGTAGTATACATTATCAGAGAGTAAAATAAAAAATATATATATATCTGAATTACGCAACCAAGTAGTCAAATACAATGTCAAATCAAATCAAATAATAAATAAATCTTGAATGATGGGGAGGGAAAGAAAAAGATAAACTCCTTCTCATGTCAGACATTAAAAATGAACTTTAAGTCAGGCACAGTGGTTTACAGTTGTAATCCTACCTACTCTGGAAGCTAAGATCTGAGCATCACCGTTCAAAGCTAGCCCTGGCTAGAAAGTCTGTGAGATTCTAATTTCCAATAAACTACTCAGAAAAGGCCAGAAGTAGTGCTGTGGCTCAAGTGGTAGAGCACTATCATACTTAAGCACAGAAAGAATCAGGGATAGGGCACCGGCCCAGAGTTCAAGCCACAGGACTGGCAGGGAAAAAACAAACAAACAAAAAAAACCTTCCAAGTGATTTAATGCAAAATCCAAAACAATAAAACTCTTAGTAGGGCAGGCACTGTGGCTCCTGTTTGTAATCCTAGCTACTCAGGAGGCTGAGATTAGACAATAGAGATTTAAAGCCAGTCTGTGCAGAAAAGTCTGTTGAGAGTCTTATCTCTAATAAACCACCAAAAACAGACAATGGAATCAAGGCTCCAGTGGTAGAATGCTATCCTTGAGCAAAAAAGGGCACAGGGACAGTGCCCATGCCCTGAATTCAAGCTCTAGGACTGATCAAAGAAGAGGAAAAAATGAGGCTTAAAGTTTTGGTTTGAAAAACTACACAGATGAGCACATCATGAATCTTGTTTTGCAGTATCAGAACTGCCGCTATAAAAACAGATTAGCAGGGTTGGAAGCATGGCCTAGTGGTAGAGTACTTGCTTAGTATACCTAAAGCCCTGGGTTGATTCCTCTGTATCACATACACAGAAAAAGCTGGAAGTGGTGCTGTGGCTAGAGAGGTAGAGCGCTAGCCTTGAGAAAGCACAAGGGCAGTGCCCAGGCCCTGAGCTCAAGCCCCACGACTGGCATAAAGAAAAAAAAAAATTAGCAGCATCTCTCCTTGCCTGAAGGCTTACATGTTACAATTCTCTTGTAATAAGTCCCTAACTACTTAATACTTGAATGACTTCCTACTAGGGTGTTGATTTATCATATCACAAGCATAATTAAGAGGCATCAATTCAGGTCTGTTGGGATTAAGTTTAAAGCCTGAAAGTTAAGCCTTCAGAGCCAAGCACATCAAGAAACAGCCAACACGTGGTACAAAGCATGTGTACACAAGCTACAGCATGTAGTGGTATTTCTGTAAAACTCCTCACATTTATTGCTGGTCCAGCAGGTTTCATCTGATTCTGGATTTGTGAGTGAAGATAAACCCATTGTGCTGAGCCCACTGGGGGAGGGAGAAGTCCAGAAGTGGGACCCTGGACCCAAACAAGCGTTATACAGCATGCATGCGTGCATGCATGCATGTATATATGCATGTATGTAGTATGTATGTGATGGTAGTAGGACTTGAACTCAAAGATTGGATACTTTCCCTTAGCATTTTTGTTGTTGTTGTTCAAGACTAGCACTCTACCACTTGTGCCACAGCTTCACTTCCAGGTTTTTGGTGGTTAATTGGAGCTAAGAGTCTTGTGAACTTTTCTGCCTGGACTGGCTGCGAACTGTAGTCATCAGATCTCAATGCCCCACTTAGCTAGGATTACAGGCATGAGCCAGCATTGCTTAGCTCAACTCAGTGGCTTTTTTTTTTTTTGCCATTCCTGGGCTTGAGCTCAGGGCTTGACTTTCTCAAAGCTTGAGCTCTATTACTTGAGCCACAGCACCACTTAATCGAACCCGGATCTTTGTGCATGCTAGACAAGCATTCTACCACTAGACCAAACCCCCAGCCAAACTCAGTGGCTTTTAAGCTTGGGAAGGAGCCTCTGACTTGGCATTGATGAAAATGATCTAGTCTCATTAGAAGTGTAGAGATAAAGGCTCACAACCAAATTTCAACTTTCAGAGGAGAAATCATTAGCTCGAGATAATAGCCCCGGTGTGTTTGACTAGTGAGTTCTCCTCAAAGCAAATATTGTTGTTTTACCATGACTTGACATTGCACATTAACAAGCATATTCATTGGTAAGGATTATACACAAATCTGACAAGGTGTTCAGGTTTCCCTCTCCATCCCTGCAAACCACACACCTGGGGCCTTTAGAGAAGTTTGCCCAATCACAAAATGCTTCCCTTCCCATGGCCTATCCCTGCAAGCCCTTGTACTGATATAAGACAATTAAGATCATTGCTGTCTTCATTCATAATGACAAACCATTGTCCTGTTGTTGGATTGTCACATAGGCAAAAGACATAAGCAAAAGTTGTTTAAGGAGAAACTCCTTTTTTCCTTGCTATGTTAGAGATTGTACCCAGAACCTTTTATGTGTCAGCCAGGGACTCTCCTGCTGAGCTATATCCTCATGCCTATAACCTGGCCACTTAAGAGGCTGAGATCTGATAATCGTGGTTCAAAGCCAGCCTGGTTAGGACAATTCTGTGAAACTCTTTATCTCCAATAAATGACCAAAAAACAGGAAGTTGGGGCTGTGTCTCAAGTGGTAGAATACTATTTTTGAGCCAAAAATCTCAGGGACAGTGTCCAGGCCCTGAATTCAAGCACCAGGACAGGCATACAATATTTTTTTCTTTAATTAAACTGAGTATCAGTGGCACTCAGTTAGTAATCCTAACTACTTAGAAAGCTGAGATCTGGGGACTGCAGTTCAAAGTTGGTTCAGGCAGGAAATCCCATGAGGCTTTTCAATTAACGACCAACCTTAAAGCTGAAAGCAGAAATGTGGTTCCACTGGTAGAGTGTCAGACTTGAGTGAAATAAAAGCTAAGAAACAGCATTTAGCCACTGAGTTCAAGGCCCACTACCTGCACAATAAATAAGCAAGACTTTCTTTGTTATTGTTGTAATTATTCAGTAATGAATCATCTACTGAATGATGACTGTTTATTTTGTAAAATGCCAAATGTTGGAGAAACCGAAGTATTAAAGGACTGGTCCTTTTCTAAGGAGTATACATTCTAGTAACAGAAAATCATGAAAACAGGAATTTGGGAGGCAGTAATGGTAGTACACACTGTAGTTCCAGTATTCGGCAAGCTGACGCTGGAAGAAGGCCACTTTTAGGCCAGCTGGCCAGGTAATGACATCTCAAACAAACACAAACAAGGCAAAAACGTGGGATACAGAAAGAGAAATGCAATGAAGGAGGTAAATACAGATTGTTGTGGATACTTCCCACTCAGATAAAAAGAAGGCTTTCAGCAGAAAACACCAGAGGGATGAATTTCAGAAATAGGAAGCAGGAATGAAAACAAACATCTATAATAGCATTTTCCTGCTCTTGTGAACATTGAATATATTTTTCCCTCATGAGCTCTTAATAGTCTGTTATGATACTTGTCTCCCTCATGCAATAGTAAAAATACCGGAATTGTTCTGTGTTATGAGAACTGGTCATTAGTATCATTCTAATCATATGGAAATGATGCCATCTAATTATCTCATTTCTTTTTTTTTTTTTTTTTTGCCAGTCCTGGGCTTGAGCTCAGGGCCTGAGCACTGTCCTTGGACTTTCTCAAGGCTAGAGCTCTACCACTTGAGCCTCAGCACCACTTCCAGCTTTTTTCTATGTATGTGGTACCGAGGAATCGAACCCGGGTCTTCTGCATGCTAGGCAAGCACTCTACCACTAGGCCAAACTCCCGGCCTAATTATCTCATTTCTTATCGCCATTTACATCATGTCTTGATTTTGTTCATTTTAATTAATTCATCCTGCATGTTTCAAGTGACTGCACTGGGCTGGGTTAGCAGATACAAAATGTCCTTAATCTAGCTGGGTGCGGTGGCACATACCTGGCAGGAGACAGAGATCTGAGAATGGAGGTTCCAAGCCAGCCAGGCACTAAAGATCAAGAGATTCTATTTCCAATTAATCACTAGAAAAGGGGAAGTGGGACTGTGACTCAAGGGGTAAGGTGGTAGCCTTGAGCTGAAGAGCTCAAGGACAGCGCCCAGACACAGAGTTCAAAGCCCCATGAACCACGCAAAAAAAAAAAAAAAAAAAGTCCCTAATTTAGGCTTGTAGAAACTCTAGACTGGAGGCATGGATCATAGTAGAGCACCGGCTTAGCAAGTAGAAGGCTCCAATTTCAAACCCTTATACCCCAATAGTTAAAAAAGAGAGCTAGATTATATTCAAGGAAAAATATGGTCATTGTGTGAATGAAAATAAGACAATAAGACAATAAGACCTGTTGAAATTGTTTTAAGAAAGGAGAGTGGACCAGGCATCTGTGGTTCACGCCTATAATCCTAGCTACTTAGGAGGATGAGATCTGGGGATCATGGTTGAAAGCCAGCCCAGGTAAAAAGTCCCTGAGATTATTGTTTCTATTATCTCTGGCAAAAAAAAAAAAACACCCAAAAACAAAAAACAACAACAACAAAAAACCCACAAGTGAGCTATGGCTCAAATGGTGGAGCACTAGCCTTGAGTGAAAATTCTAAGGAACTGTATCCAAGCCTTGAGTTCAAGCCATAGTATTTTGGCACAAAAGGGTTGGGGGTGGGGAGCACAATGACACCCTGATTTCCCTGGAGCTGCTCAATTTCTAAGTTAAGAATTTTGTAAACTGTTTAAGCAGATACTTTGTTAGGTTGCTTCTTATTTCCCATCATCCTCAGTTAAGCTCTGAGCACTTACAATTCTCTGAGCCATCAATGGTAACTCAGTCAGACACATCTAGAATCCTGAGAGTGGAAGGGGTTATTGGAATGTTAGCTCTCATGTTTTAATCACCTCTGAACATGGCATTGCAAACCTTGTCTTTTACTCATGAGCTCTTGGAAATATTTAATTATTTACATCATAAAACCTCCCTCACAGATGGTCCTGATTGTCCCCTATGTTGATGGTTGGCAGTCATGGCCTCCCATTCTCTTTTCTGTGCCAGAATGCCATGGTATGAAAGAGATTAGCTACCTCATAACTGCAAGGGAGTGAGAGAATATGAATGGCACTGCCCCAGTTCCCTTGTACCACACAGTGCTCCTCCAAAAGGACAGAAACGGGTGGCTTGGATGACCTTACAGGCCACCTTCTCTGGCTGAAGCCTTAACCTCATTGCAGTCTCTCAGTCACTACCACTCTTCAGCAATCTGCCCTTTGTATTCATGGTGTCCTGTTGCATTTCTATACTTGGTTTCTTCTTTGCTAAATTCTTCTACTGTCTCTTGGAACTTGTTTGGAAGATTTAGGCTTCTAGCTCACCCATTCACCCTCGGAGGCACCAGGATATTCTTCATATAGAACACAAACAAGAAAGTGAACATTGCAGCTTTAATTATGCAATCTGTGTTCTCTTGAGCCTACATTATCCTTGCATGTCTGGGGCTTGTGTGCCAGTTCAATAGTATGGTGTTTAGAGCCTAGCTAGCATGCACTAAAGCCTACCTGCACTCAATTAATATTTGCCAATAGGAACGACAATGAAGGTTCTCTGTGAACTGAGGAAGTCTGCCCTCCAATCATTAGTCTAAGAGCTAGTTATTTCGGTTCCTGAATGTTTTCACAACCTAAAGGAAGTGGCGTAGGAAAGGCCAGCTAAAAACCAGGGGAAGAAGGCAATTCTCCTTGCAGTACTATTACACTGTGTATAGAACTGTATTTTATTTGAGGGGGAAAAAAATAAATCTCCTCAGGTGTTTATCTCAGCCTATCAGGCACCTACCTATTTAACATGTGTGTCACTCAGTCTTGGTTTTTTCATTCTATTTAACTTAATTATATATATTTAACGTAATTTTGAGGCACGATTGCATACTTTAGTTCAAACTTTCCTGAAACTTACTATGTAGCCCAGGCTAGCCTCAAACTCACAATCTTCCAGCCATAGCCTCCCAAGTCCTGAGATTAGAGGCATTCGTTTATCTCTACACCTGGCTCATTCTTAGGGTTATTAGGTGTAGAACTCTTTTAGGAAATATAGCTCTTCTCAGAAGTGTGCCTACAGGCTATTTTGGATAGAGGTTCTTAGCCTCTGCTTGAGGCGCCAATTCTAAGCCACACTCACAACAGGAGAAGTGATGTCACCCCTTCCCCCCACCACAACCTCTGTATCCATGGAGACATAGATACATACCAACTGGCAAACACAAGCTCTTTGGGGGCTGTGGCTACCACCACAGTTCTGGTTTCACTGTCACAGTGTTTCTGATACCAGTGTTAAGGAGAATGTACTTTTCAAACCAATCATGTTGTCTATCATGTGATAGATAAGCAAAGTCTAGGCCTCTCCATTGGAAATACTCTTGGAAGCTCCTGACAGAAAAGGTAATTACAGGCTTAGCTGCTGCATTTAAGAGAACACTAAGAGCCAAATGCCAATGGCTGATGCCTGAAATCCTAACTACTCAGGAAGCTGAGATCTGAAGATCGAAGTTCAAAACCAGCCTGGGTATGAAAGTCCATGGGACTCTTATCTCCAATTAACCACCAAAAAACAGGAAGTGGCCCTGTGTCTTTAAAGACTAGAACACTAGCCTTGAGCTGAAGAGCTCAGGGATGGTGCCCAGGCCCAGAGTTCAAGCCCCATGACCGACCAAAAGAGAGAGAGAAAGACAGAGGAGAGAGAGAAAACACAAAGAAAGTAAAGGATTTTTCATCTGTATTGGTACCTCCTCCCATTGTAAACTTTTAATGAGTTCAAGTAAGAAAGGATATAATCCCTAACTTCCCATTGCACCAAACACTGTATGTTGCCAGAAAGTTTAGGACAGCTAAACAACCTCAGTCCTTATATCTGGCAAGAGAAGAAGTCAGGCAAGACATGATAGGAAAGTTCATTCTAAAGAAAATAGAGAAAGAGGGCATGTGGCACAGCTATGCTATGGGGAAGATGGCAGCTCAGCCCATCTCAATCATCTTGGTGATGTCATTCATTATAGAGATTAGCCAAGGGCTAAGCAGTGAGAACTGGATGGCTTTTTTTTTTTTTTTTTGCCAGTCCTGGGCTTGAACTCAGGCATTGAGCTCAGTCCTTGGGATTTCTCAAGGCTAGAGCTCTACCACTTGAGCCTCAGCACCACTTCTGGCTTTTTTTTTTTTTCCTATGTATGTGGTACCAAGGAATTGAACCCTGGTCTTTGTGCATGCTAGGCAGGCACTCTACCACTAGGCCAATCTCCCGGTCCCTTGGATGGCATTTTAATTAGTGGGTCTTCTCTGTTGTGATGCCAAAGACTTGCTGTCCTAAAATATTTACTGTCCTGTCCTTATTTTCTCTTTCTTTTTATACCTTTTACTTCCCCATTCTTTTGTAACTCCCCTTTAGCCCCCATTTTGTGGTCTGGTAGCTTTTGGTTTGTCAGCTTATCCTGCCATCTGTATATTTTATAGGCTGAAATTTCTGATTGGCTGCTTTCCTCTAATCTGTATCATTATTACCTATATATATTTCCATCAATGCTCAGTATCCATCTGTTATTCTTTACTTCTCAAATCTGATGAAAAAGTCTTGTTAATTCTTACTGTAATTGTCTTTCTCTCTTTTAGTTGATAGCACCCTGCCTGCCTCTGACCTCTTTCTAATCTCTCTGGTAAATGACTAGCCTATTGACAATAGGAACAGCTGTCATATGCTTATGTGGCCAGTGATATTCTAGAGCTTTCTGTATGTTATTTCATGCTATAGTTTGGATGAGTTCCTCACCAAAAAGCCCTTGTGTTAAAGACTTGGTCTCTAAATCATGAAGCTGGAGGTATTAAAAATGTTAAGAGAGGGGGCTGGGAGTTTGGCCTAGTGGTAGAGTGCTTGTCTAGCATGCACCAAGACCCGGGTTTGATTCCTTGGTACCACATACCTAGAAAAAGCCGGAAGTGGTGCTGAGGCTCAAGTGGTAGAGTTCTAGCCTTGAGAAAAATCCAAGGACAGTGCTCAGGCCCTGAGCTCAAGCCCAGACTTGGCAAAAAAAAAAAAAAAGAGAGGGGCCAGGAGTTTGGCCTAGTGGTAAGAGTGCTTGCCTAGCATGCATGAAGACCCGGGTTCAATTCCTTGGTACCACATACATAGAAAAAAAAAAAAAAAGCTGGAAGTGGTGCTGTGGCTCAAGTGGCAGAATGCTAGCCTTGAGAAAAGCCCAAGGACAGTGCTCAGGCCCTGAGTTTAAGCCCCATGACTAGCAAAAAAAAAAAATGTTAAGAGATGGGTTCTAACAGGACACCTTCTAGAGAGAACAATGGAACCCTGCTCTCTTGCTTTTTTCTGTCTCTGTGATGAGATTGAACAGGTTTGCTTGGCAAAATGCTCTCACCATGATGTGCTGCCACAGGCCAAACTCAAAGGGCCCATTGGTCATGAACTAAATCCTCTCTTTAAATTGGTTTCCTTCAGCTCTTTATTATAGTGATGGAAAGCTAAAGAACACATCTCACTCCTCATAAGCTGTATGTGCCTCTTCTAAGTTATAGATGAGGAAACAGAAGTGCAGAACAGTTAAACAATATCTAACCTCCCACAAAAAGCAAGTAGAACTGGGGTTTTAAATAAATAAGTAGTTTGGTGCTAAAGTCCAAACTCCTGACCAGCATAAAGCTTCTGTAGCACACACATTGTCATATTACTCCTTCTGTTCAAGGTCAGAGGGTGATCTGCCTGTGGGATCTGAGGTCCTAGTTTGGCAGTGGAGATTATGAATAGTTCCACTAACTTTCAGGTGAGTTCATTAACCTCGTCATGTCTCAATTTCCTCATCTATTAGTTGAGAATGATCACTGTAACCACTTCCTGGGGCTAAAATAAGGATTAAACAAGGTAGGAAGGCAAAATACTTGGCTAGATTTCCCAGCATGGGCTGACAGCAGATCTGTGATATCTGTCACTGAGCTACCTTTGTACCCTTCTTTCCCACCACTTCCTTCTTGGCTTCCTTTAACCAGAATATTGCTGCAAATAAACAGTGCTTATGAGTGATCGGAGTGTTGATATAACTTTTTCCTTCCTAGAAATTTCCCTCACTATGGCCCTCCTCTGCCCAACCCACAACTTTGTAAACATCCATCAGGTGCCTTTTCTAATACTCACAGTGACTGGATCTGACCTTATACTTTACAGTGGACATTGTGACACAAACATGAGTCTAAACTGTCCCTAAGGCCAGGGAAAGGGTTACCACTAAGGGGCTGCTGGAGCCTGGCAGCTGCTCACTCTTTCTAGTAATAAAGTGAGAAATGTAGTGGTGCCGCAGGTGTTATTCTAATGCTCCTTTGAATGTATCCTGTGATGAAGAAATGATTAATGACCAGGAGCCATTGGATCATTCCTGTGATCCTAGCCGCTCAAATGTCTGAAGTCTGAGGATCATAGTTCAAAACCAGCCCAGGGAAAGAAAGTGTCTGATCTCCATTTAGCCACCAAACAGCTGAAAGTAGAGCTATAGTTCATTTAAGTGGTAGTTGCAGCTTTGAGCAAAAAAGCTCTGTGATAGCACCCAGGTCCTGACCTGAGTTCAAGCCCTTGAACCAGTGTGAAATCTTTTAAAAACTGGAATTTTTGATACAGTAGAAAGGAAGTATGAATGTAAGATCAATGAAGTAAAACACACACACACACACACACACACACACACACACACACACACACACGCGCGCGCGCAGGCGCGCGCGCGCGTGCTTAAGAGCTCAGGAAGCAGGCTAGGAATATGGCTTGGTAGTTCTAGCCTAGCATACACCAAGTTCTGGGTTTGATCACCAGGCACTGTAGAGGAGGGTAGAAGAAAAGAAGGAAGGGGCTGGGAATGTGGCTTAGTGGTAGCATGCATGAAGCCATGGGGCTTGATTCCTCAGTACCACATAAACACAAAAAGCTGGAAGTGGAGCTGTGGCTCAAGTGTTAGAGTGATAGCCTTGAGCCAAAGAAGCTCAGAACAGTGCCTAGGCCCTGACTTAAAGCCCCAGGACTGGAAAAAAAACTTTCCAGGCTGGGAACTGGTTCACATCTGTAATCCTAGCTCCTCAGGAGGTTGAGATCTGAGAATTGAGGGTCAAAGCCAGGCAGGAAAGTCTGTGAGACTCTTATCTCCAACTAACCACCAGAAAACTGAAAGTGGTACTGTCTCAAAGTAGTAGAGTGCTGGCCTTGAGCAAAACTGCTTAGGGACAGTGCTTAGGCCCTGAGTTTAAGCCCCACAACTGACAAAATTTTTTTTAAAAAATCCAATAACAAGTCTTCTTTGTACCAAATATGATTTCTAAATGTCATTTGCTGAAAAGAATGCTAATTACATTATGACAAGATAGTAAAATACATATCAAAGCTAGAGTCATGGCTCAGCCTTAGGGTGCCTGCCTAGCAAACCCCTATACCACCAAAATCTATCAAGGACAATAGAAAAATATTTTTTTAAAGTTTCAGGAATTAAAGAGACTCCCACTATAATTGTAAATGCAATGGACTGAAACTAGATTTGTCTAAAATCATGGGTTCATAATGACAGCTATGTGGGGGAAGTACTGTGATTTAAACTCTAGACCTCATGCTTTGTTGCTTGGCTGACACTCTACCACTTGAACCATGCCTCTGGGCTTGCTTATTGGTGGTTATTTTGTGCTAGTTTTCTTGATGGTATTGGGGTTTGAACTCAGAGCCTCACATTTGTTAGGGAGGCCCTCTACCACTTGAACCACTCCTCCTTTGCTGGCTATTTTGGAGATGTAATCTCAGAGACTTTTCTGCCTGGGCTGGAATTTGATCTTTAATTCTCCAGCTCTCAGCTTCCTGAGTAACTAGTATTACAGGCAGGAGCCACCAGCACCTAGCCACTTTGTTAGATTTTCCATACTAGGCCTGGTGGTCTATACCTATAACCTCAACATTGAGGACCCCGTAGCCGGTAAATGCAGAGTTCCAAGCTAGCCTGGGCTGTATACCTAGCTCCTGTCTCAAAAGATCAACCAGTGAGGGAGGGAGAGAGGAAAGAAAGGAAGGAAAGAGGGAAGGAAGAAAGGAAGAAGGGAAGGAGGGAGAAAATAAAAGGACAAAAGCACAGAACTGCCGAGGATGATAGTATGAATTCTCCCTGTTGAGCTCCACCCTCCATAGCCACCGTCCAATCCAAGGGCGCTTGGTGGGGGCATCATTGGAGGGTGAAGTTTCTCCTGGATTGGAGGAGTCATTCTTCACTGGGAGTCTGACTGGTGATGTAATTAGCAGCTAGGCAGATGAATTCACTCTGCATTGTGGGAAATACCCTTCTGAGTTTACTCTTGTTCTTTCTTTTCTAATCCATCTATTCACTAAACAATGATTTTCTGCTCTGTGTGTGTGAGGGAGAGGTGGTTCTCTCTCTCTCTCTCTCTCTCTCTCTCTCTCTCTCTCTCTCTCTCCCCCCCCTCTCTCACTCCCTTTTTTGCCAGTACTGGGACTTGAACTCACAGACTGGGTGCTGTCTTTTAACCTTTCTGCTCAAGGCTGGTGCTCTACTATGTGAGCCACAACTCTTACCTCTGGCTTTTTGCTGGCTAATTGGAGATAAAAGTCTCACGGACTTTCTTGCCTAGACTGAGTTCAGACCCTGATCTTTCCATCTCAGCCTCCTGAGTAGCTAGAATTGAAGACACAAGTTACTGGCACTCTAGGGATTTTTGTTTGTTTATTTGCAAGTTCTGGGTCTTGAACTCAGGGCCTAGGCACTGTCCCTGAGCTTCTTTGGTTCAACGCTACCACTTTACCACTTGAGCTGCAGCTCCATTTCTAGCTTTTTCTGTGTATGTGATACTGAGGAATCAAACCCAGGGCTTCATGCATGCTAGGCAAGCACTCTACCACTAAGGCACATTCCCAGCCCTCAACTTGTTGTTTTTTTTTTTTAGTATATTTTTAAAATATATCACGCAGTATCACCAGGAATTCACACTAACCCAAAGCAGCCAGGTAGAATAAGGAGAGCAAAGGAAGCTGAAGTTGGCAGTGTCCAGTGCCTCTGCTGGGGGAGTCTAGGCAGGTTTGTGCTCTGAAACGGGTTCTTCAGTAAGATGGTGATAACAACTCCATCTTGTTGTGGTCACAATTGTGAGATAGCAGCTGGGCGTGGTAGTGGCTTGGCAGAGTTCCTGGCACACAGTAACCAATTCCTGGAGAAAAGGGCGTGCACACTCCCAGGGCTTTTCCCTTGTGCGAACAGCTCAGGTGCTAAGTTGCTGGGCGTGGGGTGAGGCCCAGGAATTCTCTCTTCCTGTGTTTGTGTCTACAAAGGCTGGACAGAGGCCTCTACCAGCTCCTCCTACCCAGCTTCAGACTTGTCAAGTTCAACCTTAAGGTACAATGAGGATCATTGCTTTTCTCCACAGGTCTGTTTCAATAACTCACAATGACTTTTACTAGTGGGGTTTTTTATTCTTTCTGCGTCTCTCATACTCTCTCCCACATAATGGACTTCTATAAGAGGACCATGGCTTTCTCATATAATTTGTCAACTGGACAAAGGAACAAGCATTTTCAATGGAAAAGCTATAAGTCTTAGTCTATGAAGCCCTGAAGTTGCATGAAGAATTTTACAACTGTGTTCATTTTCAGATAGAGTAAGGATCTGTGACTTTCAAGTAAGAATTCCCATGGCTCCCTGGTATAGGAAAGGAGAACTACTGTGTTTGATAGAGCAGGCAGAAAAAGTGACCCAAGGTAAGTGTTTACTAACAACTTGTTCATTTCTTTGTAATTTTATTTTTTGCCAGTCATGGGGCTTGAACTCAGAGTCTGGGCATTATCCCTAAGCTCAAGGCTAGTGCTCTACTACAATGAGACACAGCTCTACTTCTGATTTTCTGGTGGTTAATCAGAGATGAGGGTCTCATAGACTTTCCTGCCTGGGCTGGCTTCAAACCACAATTCTCAGATCTCAGTCTTCCAAGTGGCTAGAATTATAGGTATTGCTTGGCTTTGTTTAAAAATTTTTTCCCCTTCCTGGGGCTCTATCTCAGGGCCTGAGCACTGTTCCTTGTGCTTTCTCAAGGCTAGAGCTCCACCACTTGAGCCACAGCACCATTTCTGGCTTTTTCTATGTATGTGGTACCGAGGAATCGAACCCTGGTCTGTGTGCATGCTAGGCAAGCAGTCTACCAATAGGCCAAACTCTCAGCCCTTGTTTTTAAAATTTTTATCTATATAAACTAATTATACAAGGGGACTTTTTTCTTAATATTTATATGCATGCATGTGATATACACTGATCAAGATTACTTGTCTATAATATCTTTTCTCAGCTTCCCTTTCTTCTCCATTTTAACAGTCCTTGTGGGTTTCATTCTATTTTTATATAATATACTATAATCATTATCACTTCCTATAACCCTCCCTGGGAACCCTTTTAAAAGATGACACAAGTGCTACTCACTCTTTATTTTTCAGCAAATACCAATAATAAAACAGCTCTTTTTACCTACCCCCTGACACACACACAAAAGAAAAAAAGAAAGAAACCAAAAAGAAAAAAAAGAAAGGAAGGCCAGATGTTGATGGCTCACACATGTAATCTTAGCTACTCAGGAGGCTGAGATCTGAAGACTGTGTCCAAAGCCAGCCCAGGCACAGAAGTCTGTGAAAACTCTTATCTCCAATTAACCACCAGAAAACTGGAAGTGGTGCTGTGGCTTAGAATGGTAGAATGCTAGCTTTGATTGAAAAAGCTCAGGGACAGCTCTCAGAACCTGAGTTCAAGCCCCACAACTAACCAAAAAAAAAGGAAGAAAGAGATGGGATGGGGCGTGGAAGAGGGGAGAGAACAGAAGAGCCTATCTAGGCCACCAGGGCAATGCCCTTCTGCCATAGTTCCTATATTCCTCGTTGTGACCTCCAGCAGTCCCCTATTCCTCACACCACCAAGGCCTTGAGCAGTGGAGATGAGTCCCTAGCAAGACCTACAGATGAATAGCAGACGGATTGTACCCCCAGAGATGTGCAACATGGGCACCCACTTAGAGGGACTAAAGCACACATAGAGAGCACGTGCAGGCTGCATAGAGCCTCAGACTGGGTCTGGGGACTGATATGACCCCCAGGCTGTCCAGTGATTTTGAGAGTCATGTAACTTTCTCCTAGAAACACCTTATGAACACTTGCACAATACACCTCCGGCAGTGACCTCTCTTGGGACCACTCCCTTCTAGTGAAAGCTCTGCTTATCTTTGGTCTTCAATAAATCTTTTGCACTTTACTTCTTCCTATGTGCCTATAGACTAATTCTTTGACACTATAGAGACAAAGGATTTGATCTAAATGTTGCAATTTTCAGTATCAAAAATCTCTTAAAATCATTGCGTTAGGCTGGGAGTTTGGCCTAGTGGTAGAATGCTTGCCTACCTTGCATGAAGACCTGCGTTTGATTCCTCAGTGCCACACACATAGAAAAAAGCCGGAAGTGGTGCTGAGGCTCAAGTGGTAGAGCTCTAGCCTTGAGAAAGCCCAATGACAGTGCTCAGGTGCTCAGGCCCTGAGCCCAAGCGTAGTACTGGCAAAAATAAATAAATAAATAAAAATAAATCATTGCATTCTCTTGTATGATTACATGAAACATAATGTGCACAGGTGTGTGTGTGTGTGTTGGTTGCTGTTCCTTAGTTTATTTATTTTTGTGCAAGTCCTGGGGCTTGAACTCAGCCTTGAACTTCAAGGCTAGAGCTCTACCACTTGAGCACAGCACCACTTCCATCTTTTTCTATGTATGTGATACTGAGGAATCGAACCCGGTTTTCATGCATGGTAGGTAAGCACTCTACCACTAAGCCAAACTCCCAGCCCTGTTCCTTAGTTTATTTGCTCATAGCTGGTATTCACCACTTGTGCTAGGCCTCCAGTCAAGCTTTTTTCCCCCCTAGTTAATAGAACTCTGGGGCTGTTCTGCCTGGTCTGGTTTCAAACCTTATCAGATCTTAGTCTCCTGAATACTTAGGATTACAAATGGGAGCCACCAGCAACTAGATAGAAAATTCAAACACTTTTGCTTTGTATGAGACCCTTTACAACTTGACATTATGCATCTGCTATGGTTTGAATATGAGTCTCAAAATTCACCTGTTGTGGGGTAGGAAGAGGGAAATAGGAGAAAAACATGGGAAGGGGTAACAATGTTCAAGAAGTAATGTACCCACTACCTGATGAATGTAACTGCAACCCTCTGTACATCACCACAACAATCAAATAAAAATTTAAAAAAAATCACATGTTGTAAACTTAACCCTCAAAGCTACACTCCTGGACGATGGGGCTAATAGGAAATGTCTGGGTTATGAGAACTTCGCTCTCATGAATAGATCAGTTCTCCTATAAAGTACTTACGAAGTAATGCACCTTCTATCTGGTGAATATAATGTAACCCTTCTATTAATTACAATAAAAAATATATGAAAAAAAAGAAGGACTTACAAGGAACCAGGAATTGGGCCTAGTGATAGAGTGCTTGCCTACCATGTACAAAGAGCCGGGTTCGATTCCTCAGTACCACATACATAGGAAAAAGAAAAAAAGAAAAAGAAAAAAAAGGAGTTATGAGCCAGATGCCATGGGGTGTGTGTGTGTATGTGTATATGTGTGTATGTGTGTGTGTGTAATACCTTTAATCCTAACTACTTAGGAAGTGGAAATCCAAAGGATCAAATTTTGAAGCCAGCCTCAGGTGGAAAAGTCCTCAACATTCCATCTCCAGTTAACCAGCAAAATGCCAGGCTGGTGATGTGGCTCCAATAGCAGACTTCAACTCAAGTAAGGGTAAGGCCCTTGGTTCAAACCTTAGTACCAAACCAAACTAAACAAATAAAAATGCCAGATGTCGCGCAGTGGTTCACACCTGTAAACCTAGCTACTTAGGGGACTGAGATCTGGGGATTGAGGTTTGAAGCCTGACCAGTTGCGAAGTACATGAGACTGTTGCCTTCAATTAACCACCAAAAAGCCAAATGTGGAGCTGTAGTTCAAATGGTAACGCTCTAGCTGAGAGAGAGAGAGAGAGAGAGAGAGAGAGAGAGAAAGAAAGAAAGAAAGAAAGAAAGAAAGAAAGAAAGAAAGAAAGAAAGAGAGAGAGAGAGAGAGAGATTATGCTTAGAGACAGAACCAGGTCAAGCGTGCTACTCAGGACTAGCAGTAACATAAGCAAAATTTAAAAATAGTTTAAATCAGCTGGGTGCAGTGGCTCACACCTGTAATCCTAGCTACTCAAGAGGCTGAAATCTGAAAATCAAGGTTCAAAGCCAGCCCAAGCACAAAAGGACCTGAGGCTCTTATCTCCAATTAATCTCTAGAAAATGGAAAGTAGGGCGGTAGCCTTGAGCTGAAGAGCTCAGGGACAGCGCCCAGGCCAAGTTCAAGCACCATGATCCACAAAAAAATAAAATAATAATAAAATATATATGTATTCATAGACTAAAATAGATATAATGCATCTATACATGTAATACATATATTTATATGTATATTTCTTAGAGTACTTCCTAGCAGGTAGTAAGTATTTATTATTTTGTAACCTTTTTTTTTTTTTTGCCAGTCCAGGAGCTTGAACTCAGAACCTCTGCATTGTCTCTGAGTTTCTTTTGTTCAGGGGTAGCACTCTCCCAGTAGAAGCACAGTGCCACTAGCAGCTTTTTCTGTTTATGTGATAACTGAGGAACTGAATCCAGGGCTTTTTGTATGCTAGGCAAGCACTCTACCACTAGGCCACATTCTCAGACACGTAACTATTTTTATTATTATCATCAACACTATCCTCACTTATCATTATCAGCAAGTATGATATATACATAGATATAGGTATATATTAATCTGGTCATTTTTCATGCTACAGAGCGTTCCATTTCATGTACACCTCTTCAGATAGCTGGGTACTGGTGGCTCACATCTGTAATCCTAGAGATTCAGAAGACTGAGATCTGAGGATCATGGTTCCAGGTCAGCCTGGGAAGAAAAGTCCCTGTGATACTAATTTCCAATTAATCACTCAAAAGCCATAAGTGGGGGCCAGGAGCATGGCATAGTAATAGAGTGCTTCCCAAGCATGTGCAAAGCCCTGGGTTCGATTCCTCGGTTTCACATACACAGGAAAAGCCAGAAGTGGCACTGTGACTCAAGTGGCAGAGCATTAGCCTTGAGAAAAAGTATCCAAGAGCAGTGCCCATGCTCTGAGTTCAAGCTGCAGGACTGGGAAAAACAAAAAACAAAAAACAAAAAACCGTAAGTGGTGCTGTGACTGAAAATGGTAGAGTGCTAGCTTTGAGCAAAAGGGTCCCCCCACACACACAACCATCAGCAGTAACAACAATCATCAGATAAGTTGGTTGGTCTACAAGTACTGACAATGCATTAAAAAGCAAAGCTTAAAGTTGCAGAAATCCTATGGAGAGCTAGGTAAAGGAAAATATCCATTGGTGGAAAAGGCTGTGAGAAAAGGAACAAGCAAATAAGCTTACAGAAAACTCCTTAGCTATAACCATAGGACTCTTCTTACCTCCCGTGAGAGTACAAGTTGAAGCCGGGCAAGGTGACTCATGCCTGGAATCCTAGCTACTCAGGAGGCTGAGATCTGAGGATCAAGCTTCAAAGCCAGCTCTGGCACAAAAGTCCTTGGGACTTACCTCCAATTAATCTCCAGAAAGCTGAACTGGGGCTCTGGCTCCTGGGGTAGGGTGGTAGCCATGAGCTGAAGAGCTCAGATACAGCGCCTAGGCCCAGAGTTCAAGCCCCATGACCCATGACTCCTAGCTACTCGGGAGGCTGAGATCTGAGGATCACAATTTTAAGTCAGCCTAGGCAGAAAAGTCTTCTTGAGTCTTTTGTTTTTTTTGCTTGTTTGTTTGTTTTTGTGGGTCATGGGGCTTGCGCTTGGCCTAGGTGCTGTCCCTGAGCTCTTCAGCTCAAGGCTACCACCTATCCTTGAGCTAAGCCCCACTTCCCGTTTTCTAGAGGTTAATTGAAGATAAGAGTCTCAGGTCCTTTTGTGCCTGGGCTGGCTTTGAACTTGATCTTCTGATCTCAGCCTCCAGAGTAGCTAGGATTACAGGCATGAGCCAACGCCTGGCTTCCCCAAGAGTCTTATCTCCAATTAACCACTCAAAAAAAAAAAAAAACAAAAAACAAAACAAAACCAAAAAACCCAGAAGTGTTGCTGTGGCTCAAAATGGTACAGGACTAGCCTTGAGCACAACGAGGCTCTGGGACAGCACCCAGGATCTGTGTTCAAGCTCTACAAGAAACAAACAAACAAAATGAATAAACAATTAGAAATACAAGCTCTGAATTCAATCCTTATTAGTGCTAAAACTTTTCAAAATATCCCCAATGTTTATCAAAAGGGGAATTTATTATAAAATAATAAATGTTGTATAGACTATACAACTCTACAATTGTTAAAAAGGAAGTACTGTTATAATGTCCTAAAGCCAAAGTTTAGTATACTGTTAAGAAAACAAAAACAAAAAGTAGTTGTAAAATAGTCAAATTAGCCCAATTTCATTATCAATTTTAGTGAGATATAATCTACATTTAGCAAAATTCGTCAATTGCCAGCCATAGTGGCATACCTATAATCCCAGTTCCGAATAGTTAAAGATAGCCTGAAAATCTGTCCTAGAGAAATCATTTGGCAAAAATTATAATAACCGAGTCTATATATAGTTTATTAGACCCTCAGCCCCTTCCTCAAATTAGATTTCTAAGCAGCACGGACAAGGGTGGCTTGATCTGTGCAAAGGAGAAAAGAAGTTTCTAAGAATAGAGATTTCAGTTAAACCTCGAATGGAAAGTCAAAAACATGAATTGTAACTGTAGTTGTTGACTTAACACTAATTTTGCTTGCTTATGTGAATGTTAACTCTTACAATGATAGGTTCATTTGGACAGTTGCAACACAGCCATTGGCAGCCTAGATATTATGGAGTGGAAAACAACTGGCCACCTGCTCGTGGTATGATTGTGTGTGTTCCCCTCACCCTTGCTGGCCTAGGGGTAGGGAGGTAGCCTTGAGCTGAAGAGCTCAAGGACAGCGCCCAGGCCGAGTTCAAGCCTTGTGACCAAAGACTGGTTACCGTTCAGGCCAGTCTTTCTCTGCTTAAATTCCCTAGCTCCAAGCAAGATGGGGCTGTAGTCCTGGGCCAAGTAGATAAATTCCTTACCTAATTGACTGGGATCCTGAGATTTCATTTTAATAATTGGAATATAAAATGAAATAATTGGATTATAATAGAAGCTAGACTTTAAGAATACCTGACTTGGAATGTAGCTTAGTGGTAGAGTGCTTGCCTAGCATTCATGAAACCCTGGGTTCAACTCCTCAGTAGCACATAAACAGAAAAATCAGGAAGTGGTGCTGTGGTTCAAGTGGTAGAGTGCCAGCCTTGAGCAAAAAAGTTCAAGGACAGTGCCCAGGCCCTGAGTTCAAGTCCCAGTACTAGCAATAAAAATAGATTAATAAGTGCCAGATGCACTGGCTCATACTTGTAATCCTAGCTACTCAGGAGGCTGAGATTTGAGGATCAAGGTTCAAACCAGCCCTGGCACAAAAGGACCCGAGACTCTAATCTCCATTTAACCTCTAGAAAACAGGAAATGGGGCATGGCTTAATGGTAGGGCGGCAGTCTTGAGCTGAATAGCTCAAGGACAGTGCCCAGGCTTTGTTCAAGCCCTGTGACCCACACACAAAAAAATAGATTAATAATACCAATCTCCTATATTTTATGAAATGGTCATGGCTGGAGCTTAGGACTTCACTATCAATATAATGGGCCCATGAGATGATCTAAAGTGGAGGCTCCATTCTTGTGACCTTCCCTGTCCTAGAAAGACCTGTAGCACCTGCCCTAGGGTGGGAAGTTACAGGCACTGTTGAGAAAGGCAAAGGAGGACCTGATTCCCTTTGCTCCTCCTGGTCTGAGACTGTGAAAGATCACACAGCTGTCATTACCTGCAAGGCACAGGTGTGACCTTGTTGGGCAGGGAAAGCTCTGAAAGCAGGTTACGTGGTTGCCATCTTTGCTCTGGAATGTGGACTATTTGAAGTTCTAGCATTTTTCAAATGACTTTCTGCTGGTTATTTGAAGATAAGAATCTCACAGATTTTCCTGTCTGGTCTGGACTGCCATCTGTGATCCTTAAGTCTCAGCCTTCCAAGTATCTAGGATTACAGGCATGAGTCACACACACCCGGCTTCTGTCTTTTCTTTTGCTCAAGCTGGAGCATGGCAATGGACTTAGATCTCCTGTAGTGACATAGGAGCAATGTGCCAAAGGTCATCAGGTGGTCTGGATTCTGAGAATCTAAGAAAAGATGTGACAACTCATATTCCCCGCCCATCTTAACTATCTTATTGAGGCTTTCACTTCAGCCCAAGGATTCAGGGTGAGTTGTAGAAGTGTCATGTGCTCACTGAATGCTGTTTTGGCTTCTGTAAAAAGGATACAAAACTATCCAGTCAGAGGGAATGACAGTCCCAGGGTGCCATACTTCAGATACCATCTGCAGCTTTGGAGGTTTCCCAAAACTACCCTATAATTGGATATTTTGCATGCATGCCTTACAGAACTCAATACAATGTAACTGTTGCCCTGAATACTGTCTGGATGGCCTGGCTGAATGCCTGCCTTGCTCCAGAAGCTCTTCTTCAGGTAGACTGGCTCAAACTGATCCAGACAACCTCTAATTTCATAGTAATCCTATCTGCATGCTAAATGATGAACCCTCCAATGCAGTTGACAATTGTCATGACAACAAGAAGCTGAGTACTAAAAGCTGCTTTAACACTGACTCCTCCTGGTTTAGGCCCCAAAAAATAACTCAAAACAGGAGAAAAGCTTGGTCTCCATTTTTTTTATGTCTTTGCTTTCAGCATTCACCTTAGAATCTAGAAAGGACACAGACTGAAGACTGATAATGTCCTTACCGTAAGGGATTAAGAAAAAGGTCTCTAATAGGCCAGGAGTATGGCCTAGTGGTAGAGTGCTTGCCTAGCATGCACGAAGACCCGGGTTCGATTCCTCAGTACCATATACATAGAAAAAAGCCAGAAATGGTGTTATGACTCAAGTGGTAGAGCTTTAGCCTTGAGAAAACCCAAGGGCAGCGCACAGGCCCTGCATTCAAGACCCAGGACTGGAAAGAAAGAAAGGAAGAAAGAAAGAAAGAAAAGAAAGAAAAAAGAAAAAGACCTCCAAACAAAGAACCAGCAAAGCCACTTCTCAGGAGACTCTAGGGCATCAGCAAAGACTGTTTACCTTGACTAGATGGTTGCTCCGAAGTGATGATGGTAATAACTTCAGAATCCCTCTCCAAATAAGGACTGAGATAATGAACCACACTTGCCGTTAAGACTTTTTAGCTATGCATATATTTAACTTCTAATTCTTTTTCTTTCTTTGTTTTTGTTGTTTTGTCAGTCATGGAGCTTGAACTCTGAGCCTGGATGCTGTCCCTGAGCTCTTCAGCTCAAGGCTAGCACTCTACCACTTTGAGCCACAGTGCCACTTCTGGTTTTCTGGTGACTGGAGATAAGAGTCTCACAGACTTTTGTGCCCAGGCTGTCTTTGAACCTCAATCATCAATCTCAGCTCTTGAGTAGCTAGGATTATAGGCATGAGCTGGCACCTGGCACTCTAATTCTTTTTCTATTTTAACCAAAGGCTTATGTCTGCACCCCCAGAGATGGGCTGAAGTGCTTTCTTCCCCCACTTGGAGATAAGAGTCTCACAAACACTGGGAATTGGTGGCTGCTATAACTTAGCAACACTATTCAGCTAGTTTTCCTAGGAAGTCTCGCTATATACTACCAACATGACTTTTTTCTTCCACAGCTTTTATGTTCATCACTGAGTTATTCAAATCCCAGGAATACATGTTTTAGGAACATATATACAAGGTAAAACTGTAAAGCAATTGACACAAAGGTCAAGAAGAGGGTAATCAGAGGAAAGAGAGACAAAAGGAACACATGGCTAGGCTTCAAGGTGTTATTGGATAACAGGTATTTGTTTCACTATTTATCTTTAGGCTATACAAATTTCATAATTTTGCAAGGCTGGAGAAGTGCCTAAATACTCTGCTTCTTTCCTCTCTTGGTTCTTAGTTGTAGATGGGAGTATTGCAGAGTCTTTGTCAATAGAAGGTTAAATAAAAATTACATATACATATACATATACATATACATATGCATATGCATATATACATATACATGTGGCTGGTTTCCTAGCATGTAGATAAGACTTGTGCCTGGTTAGAGAGAACACCAGTGAATATAATCCAGCCTGCTGAGTGTGCAGGGAAGAGAGTAAAGTCCAGCTGGCTTTTCTAGGCCATGTTGGCATACAGAATCTTGCTGGGACCAAAATTTAACAAGAGTCTAGTACTAGATGAGCACTGGTGGCTCATGCCTGTTATGTTAGCTACTTGAAAGTTGAGATCTGAAGATGAAGGTTTGAAGCCCACCCAGTCAGGAAAGTCTGTGAGACTCTTATCTCCAATTAACTAGCAGAAAACTAGAAGCAAAGTTATAACTTAAATGGTAGGGCACCAACGTGAGGGGAAATAGCTAACAGACAGAGCCTAAGCCCTGAGTTCAAGCCTCAGTGCCAACACAAGAAAAAAATAAAAACAAAACAAAACAAGATGAAAAATACTCAGACTCATCCTCCGCTCTGTATGTCCAGAAATTGGAATTAGGCCCACCCCTGGGGCTTCTCAAACTTAAAAGGAATACCTTTTTATCATCAGCCGCTGTGACCCCCTTGAGGGCAGGCATAGTGTACTCCATTTCTAAATTCCCCGTGCCCAACAATACTCACCCACAATAACAAGATTAATAGACCTGGATGCTGTCTTTCCAATGGAAGGCCCATTCTGGCTCTGGAGGTAGAGATCCTCCTTCAGAGCCTGGTGGATTGACCCTGGCTTTTCCCAGAGACTGGAGACCTCTCATCTGAAGACAGAACCCACTCTCCTTGCTGTAAGCCCCCTTGTGCAATCATCTTCACTGGCCTGGGCCTGCATCACAGCTCTACCTAGGTGTCAGCCTAATCAAGATGCAGAAAATGGAAGCAGCAGTTGAGAAGCACTGAGATAAGCTACTGTGTGAACTTCACCTCATGTAGATAAGCTCTAGATCCCTAGCCAAGCCTGTAGAGAGAGTGTAAGTGGGGTTGTGGCTCAAAGGGTAGGGCAGTAACCTTGAGCTGAAGAGCTCAGTGACAATGTCCAGGCCCAGAGTTCAAGCCCCATGACAGACAAAAAGTAAATAAATAAAGTTTCTCTGTGCCATGTGCTGATGGCTCATGCCTATAATCCTAGCTACTTAAGAGGCTGGGATCTGAGGATCTCAATTCAAAGCCAGCCAGGGCAGGAAAGTCTGTGAGATTCTTTTCTCCAATTAGCTACAAGAAATCTGGAAATGGTATTTTGGCCATGAGCTCAAGGACAGCACCCAGGCTCAGAGTTCAAACCCCACAACTGCCAAAAAAAAAGTTTCTTCTGTGTGCATGCTCACGCGTGTATGCACACACATGTGCATGTAGGCCAGTTCTGGATGCCTGAACTCAGGGCTCTGCCTTCTCTTTTGACTATTTTGCTCAAGATTGTTACTCTGCTTTACCATTTGAGCCACAGCTCCACTTCTGGAGTTTTTGCTGGTTAACTGGAGCATTAAACATCTCTTGAATTTGTCTGCCCAAGGTGGTTTTGAATTGTGACCCTCACATTTCAGCACCACGTGAGTATGAAGTTTCCTAAGTATCTCTTTTGTATCCAGGTCTGCTCAGTCATTAGAAGGTGACAGAGAAAGCTAATACCTACAACCTAAGAACACTTGCTAGTTCACTCTGTAGTAGTGTGTGGCTCTCAGAATTTCAGATACCAGGACACACAGGGAAAACCAAGTCCAGAGAACCAGAAAGTCACATGGAACTATTCAACCAGTTAGGATTATACTCTTGGTATTTATGTGAATGTGTTGGCTGCCTTTGGGATAAAGCAGGTGGCTTCTGAGCCTGCAGTAACACAAAAGCTGTCTCAGATCTGGTCCACAGCCAGAAATAGTTTAGATTCCAAAAGCTCAGTGTCACAATTGCAAGAATGCTTCAGTATATCTACTCCATTAAGAAACACACCCAGAGGTACTGGAGGAAGGGCTCAAGTAGTATAATGCCTAACTAGTAAGCACACACATACACAAAAGATCCAGAAGCCAGGTGCTGGTGGTACACACCTATAATCCTAGCTACTCAGGAAGCTGAGACTTCAAGATTGAGGTTCAAAACCAGCCTGGACAGAAAAAGTATGGTAGAGCTCCCAGCCTTAAAGGGAGAGCAAGAGCACAAGTCCTTGAATTCAGTTCTGAGAAGGAAGGAAGGAAGGAAGGAAGGAAGGAAGGAAGGAAGGAAGGAAGGACCAAAGCTAGAATAGAGGGCTTGTGTTTATTATAATCTATCTGGCACTTTCCCTGCGGCCCTGCATGGATGTCTGAAATTACTTTATGTAACTTCACCCAGCATGTCCTATGGTCAAGGCTTGCCTCCGGCCACAACCACATTCTGTGCTTTCTTACTGAGTTTCAGCTAGGGCCCGCATCCACAGATTATTAGCTCAGCTGGCCTGTTGGAAATAAATAGTGATTACTTCTTTCTAATTTTGCCTTCCTAATGTGACAAGTTTAAAGGGTAGGAATTCTAATTTCTGTTTTTCATTCATGTACACAATGAGCTCCTGATCCTTAAGGAAATAGTATGAATTAATTAATGGAACCCTTAACTGGGTTAAGGGAACATTAAGAAACACACAATAAACACATGGATTTATTATTTTTTTAAGCATCTGATACACTCTTAGAGACATGAACTTCTTTCCAGAATAAGTGCAGTGTGTATAAATAACATGTCTGGTTCCTAGTTTAGAGAAAGAGATATTCTAGGAATGGTTATCTGTAGTCCTAAAAGCCCAGGGACCAAAGGCCCTCTCTACTCTGCTTCTGTTATGTCTGGTGTGGAATACTGAATGGAAGGGAGGCTTCTCTTTAAAGAGGAGTGAGACAGAAAGTAGCCTGATTCTTGTAATCACTCATCACAAGAAAATATTGCCTGAATCTCTTCATGTGCAAAGTGAAAGGTTTTCAGTGAGAAGTGGTAAACAGATTTTCAGTGAGAAGTGTATTGAACATTTAATATGACTCTGGAAACCAGGTGCCAATGGCTCGTGCCTATAATCCTAGCTACTCAGGAGGTTGAGAGCTGGGATTGAGATTTGAAGCCAGTTTGGGTAGGAAAAAGTCCCATAAATTTTTTTTTTTTTTTTGGTGGGTCATGAGGCTTGAACTCAGCCTGGGTACTGTCCCTGAGCTCTTCTAGGCCTGGACAGTGGCCCTAAGCTCTTCAGTTCAAGATTACTGCTCTATCCTGGAGCCAAGCTCCAGTTCCCTTTTTCTAGAAGTTAACTGGAGATAAGAGTCTCAGGTCCTTTTGTGCCTGGGCTGGCTTTGAACCTTGATCCTCAGATCTCAGCTTCCAGAGTAGCTAGGATTACAGGCGTGAGCCACCAAGCCCAGCTCAGAAATTATCTTCAGTTAATCACTCAAACTTGCCAAAAGTGGTAGAGTGCTTAAGCAAAAAAAGCTAAAGGAAGTCAGGAGAGTAGCCTACTGGTAGAGTGCTCACCTAGAATGCATGAATTCCTGGTTCGATTCCTCATTACCACATAAACAGGAAAAGACAGAAGTGGCGCTGTGGCTTAAGTGGCAGAGTGCTAACCTTGAGCAAAAATGTATTCAAGGACAGTGTCCAGGCCCTAAGTTCAAGCCTCAGTACCTGTACCAAAAACAAACAAAACCTCCAGAGCTGATGTTTTGAAAAGATCCTGCCATTCTGCACTGTTTACAGTGAAGAGAAGCCATTCGCCTGTTGAAGAAAGTTCCCTCAACTGGAGATGACTTTGGAAAAATGCTTTCCTCTCTGGGCCTTGGTATTTTTGGCTGTAGACTCAGAGGGCAAGAGTGGCAGCAATGCAGACTGGATAAGGGCCAGTGTTCCCCCTGACATTTGTGTCTGCTGTCCTTTTGCTCTTCATAGAGAACATCTCAAATCTTGATGCTGCTCAGATCCTACATCATCTCCATTTACTTCTTAGCAAATAACCAGGTTCCCAACTTCACACACACACACACACACACACACACACACACACACACACACACACACAAACCGGAAATCAATCTTCCATGAGAATCACTCAGCCTTCCCACCCCTTGTTGTGCACCTGTGTCCTCCGTGACTGTCAAGTATGTGGAGGGGGGGGTCTTTCTCATGGTGTTTAAACCAGTTAGGCTAGCTCAGTGGTGGAATGCTTGTTTATTGTGTTTGGGCCTTTGGGCTCAATTCTTAGCACTGACTGCAAAATAGTGATGGTGGTTGTGGTAGTGATAATAATAGGAGGGGAATGTGGTTTAGTGGTAGTGTGCTTGCCTAGTATGCATGAAGCCCTGGGCTCAAGTCTTCAGTACCACATAAATAGAAAAATTCAGAAGTGGTGCTGTGGCTCAAGTGTTACAGTGATAGCCTTGAGCAAAAGAAGCTCAAGGATGGCTAGGCTTGGTGTCTCACACCCATGTAATCCTAGCTATTCAAGAGGCTGAGATCTGAGGAACAAGGTTCAAAGCCACCCCGAGGCATTAAAAAGTCCTAAAACTCTTATCTCCAATTAATCACCAGAAAACCGGAAGTGGTACTGTGACTCAAGGGGCAGGGTGGTAGCCCTGAGCTGAAGAGGTCAGGGACAGTGCCCAGGCCCAGAGTTCACAAAACAAAACTCAGGGATAATGCTCAAGCCCTAGGACTGGCAAAATAATAATAGTAAAATGCAAATAATTAAGCAGGTTTCAATCATTTTCATAAAAATACACCAGTGAAGTCCTCAGTTCCACATTCTTCTCTAGTTACTGAATTTCTTTTTTTCTTTTCTTTTTTTTCCTCTTGGTGTTGATTCTGGGATTTGAACTTACTCTGGGTACTTCCCCTGAGCTTTTTGCTCAAGACTATTATTCTACCACTTGAGCTACAACCCCACATCCAACTTTAGTGTGGTTAATTGGGGATAAAAGTCTCATGGATTTTCTTGCCCAGACTGATTTGGAACTGGTATCCTCAGATCTCAGCCTCCCAGGTAGCCAGGGTTACAGGCTATGTCCCCACCCTCCATTCAAATTCATATGCTAAAGCTATCACCTCAGGGTGACTGAATTTAGAGATGGACACTCCAAGGAGGTAAAAGGGAAATTATTTATCTTCCTTCACTTCTGGCACAAACCTTTTTTTTTCTGCAATAAACAATCCTCTACACTTAACTGGGTGTGAAATGACTCATTTCAAACATGACACTGATTCCCTCCAGTTAGCATCAGACACAAGGGTACATACTGCCCAACTACAAAAGTAGCCTCAGGTTTTGGTCATTTGCTAGGATGACTCAGAAACAGTTTGGTCAACATTTGCAGTTGATGATAATTTAAAAAGGCACCAACAATCCATTTGCTCTGTTATGGCAAGATATTATTGCTTGATGGAGTTTATAAGCGGCCCAAACTTATTTCTCACAGCTCTGGAGGCTGAAAAGTCCATGATGAAGGTGTGTGCTCATTTGGTGTGCAGTGAGAACTTGTTACTTCTCAGGAGGTCCAACTGCAAACTTACATGGTGACGTAGAAATGAACCAGCTCTTGGAGCCTCTGTGCATGCGCGCGCACGTGTGTGTGTGTGTGTGTGTGTGTGTGTGTGTGTGTGTGTGTATGTGTGTGTATATGCGAATCCTGTGGCTCATACTCAGGGCCTGGGCACTGTTCTTGGACTTTCTCAAGCCACAGCACCACTTTTGGCTTTTTCTATATATGTGGTACTAAGGAACTGAACCTGGGTCTTCGATGTTCAAGGCAAGCACTCTAGCACTAGGCCAAACTTCCAGCCCATGTCCCTGAGATTTTTGCTCAGAGCTTGAGCCACAACTCAACTTCCAGCTTTTGGGTGGTTAGATAGTGATTTGATTTCCTACCTTGGCTGGCTGGATCCTCAGATTTCAACCTCTTGAGTGACTAAGATTGCAGGCACACAACACTGGTACCTGAATTTTGGGACATCTTTTGTTGTTGTTGTTGTTGTTGGTTGTGGGGCTTGAACTAAGGGTCTAGGTACTATCCTTAAGCTTTTGTGTTCAAGGCTAGAACTCTACCACTTGGAACCACAGTGCCTCTTCTGGTTTTCTAGAGGTTAACTGGGGATAAGAGTCTTACTGGCCAGCCAGGGCTGGTAGCTCATGCATGTAACCCTTAGTTACTCAGAGAATCTTATCTCCAATAAACTACTCAGAAAAGGCCAGAAGTGGCACAGTGGCTCAAGTGCTAGAGTGCTGTAGCCTTGAACACAGGCTCAGGGACAGTGCCCAGGTCCTGAGTTTTGCCAGTTACCAGAACTGGCAAAAAAGAAAGAATGAGAGAGAGAGAGAGAGAGAGAGAGAGAGAGAGAGAGAGAGAGAGAGAGAGAGAGAGAGAGAGAGAGAGAGACAGGAAAGAAGGAAGAAAAAAAGAAAAAGGTCTCATAGACTTTCCTTCCCAGGCTTGCTTTGAATCTTGATCCTCGGGTCTCAGACTCCTGTGTAGCTAGGATTACAGGTATAAGCCACCAGCATTTAGCTTTTAGGATCTCTTTCTAAAGGCATTAATCCCACTTGTGAGGGTCTACTCACATCTAATCTAATCATGCCCCAAAGACCTTACCTCTTAGGACCTGGGGAGTTAGGATATAACAAATGGATTTGAGTGAAACAGACTATAGCTGATAGAGAACAGGCAGAGAAACAAGGATGTAGAGCAAGGTCCAGTTTCTGTTCCTATGGAGTTGTGGTGTACCACCTACCAGCAACTCTAAACCTCTCCAAACCCCATAGTAGGATTTTTGTTTTCTTTTTGTCATCCTTCTGTATTGGGATTTGAATTTAGGGTCTTGAGCTTGCTTGGCTTTCTCAGCTAGCATTCTAGCACTTGAGCCATACCTTCAGCCTGATTTTGCTTGATAATTGGAGATGGTATTTCAAGGACATTTTTGCCCCAAATAACTTTAACCTCAGTCTTCCATATTTGAGTTTCCAGGGTAGCTAGGATTACAGGTATGAGTCACTGGTGCCTGACTATAGTGGGATTTTTATGAAGGCTTTATTACTAGTGATTAGCTCAGTTTCCAGCCACTTTTCACACTCCAAGGAATGGAGAGAGTAAGTCCAAGCTTCTAACCATGATTTAATTTTTCTGGTGACCAGCTCCTTATCTCGACACCATCTAGGAGCTCACCAAAAATCAGCTTAATAAGGATCACAGATGCTTCTACCCAGAAACTCCAGGAGCTTTAAGGACTCCATATAAGACAAATCCATCATGACCAATCCTGAGGAAATTACAAAGGGTTGGAAGCAGTGTTAAAAACCAGGGGCAGAGGCCCAAGAATCCACTTATGTCACCGGAAGTAGGAAGTGCTCAAGGTTAAATGCAATCATAGGGTGGGGTCCTGATCTGGACAGATTATTGTTATTACAGGAAGAGATATCAAAGAACACTTTCTCTCTCTCTCTCTCTCTCTCTCTCTCTCTCTCTCTCTCTCTCTCTCTCATTTTTTAAAAAAAATTATTGTTGTTGTGTGTTTGTTTTCCCATGGTGATAAATACCAACAACTTTTGGGAGGGTTTATTGTGACTCATAGTTGAGGGACTTTGTAGTCCACGTTCCACTTGCTCTGTAGCAGTGAAGACTTACTGTTATGTGGGGGGAGTCAAGAGTGGCACAAAGTAACAGCTCATTTCATGGCAGACAGGAAGCAGAGAGAAAAGGAAAGGATAGGGACAAGATGAATCTTTCCAGGACACCCTCCCAGACCTACCTCCTCCAACTAAGTCTCATCTCCTATTTTTCTCCTATTTTGCACCAAGGCCATCAAACTGTGAATCAATTAAGAGATTAATCCTCCATGGCTTAGTCAGGGCCCTCAGGGTCCAATCACTTATCCCCCAAAACATTACCCGGAAACCAAGCTCCCAATGCATGAGCTCATGGGTACATTCCATTTATTTATTTGTTTGTTTGTTTATTTATTTATTTATGCCAGTTCTGGGGCTTGAACTCAGTGTCTGGCTATTGTCCCTGAGCTTCTTTTGCTCAAGGCTACCACTCTACCACTTGAGCCACAGTGCTACTTCTGGCCTTTTCTGTTTATGTGATATTGAGGAATTGAACCTAGGGCTTCATGCATTCTAGACAAGTACTCTTACCACTTAACCACATTCCCATCCATGATTCACATTCTTCTCTTTCTGTTTTCCTTCCATAACTCTCTCTTTCTCTATGTGTTCTTGTTCCCCTTTCCATCCACCATCTTGATCTTGGACTTCTAGCTTCCAGAACTCAGTGAAACTCAATTTGTGTAGTTTTTTGCCACCTAACATATGGTATCTTGTTGTGGCTGTCTAAGCCAGCTAATACATTTGGTATGACTATGTTTGGCTTTATAAAAAATTTGCAAAATGACTGCTCCATTTTGCATTCCCATCAAGCATGAGAGAGTTGCTTCACATTCTTGTCAGCATTTGGTATTATGTTTGAACATTTTTAATAGGTATATAGTAATAGAACATTATTTCAACTTGAAATTCCTTAATGACAGTTTTTCATATGCTTAATATGCCTTCTCCAGTGAAGTATCTGTTAGGGTGTGGGGTGTGTGTGTGTGTGTGTGGCCACAGTTCCCCTTTCACTTTTTGTTTTGTTTTGTTTTGTTTTGCCAGTCCTGGGGCTTGAACTCAGGGCCTGGGCTATGTCCCTGAGTCTCTCTGTGTTCAAGGTTCATGCTTTACCACTTGATCCACAGCACTATTTCTGCCTTTTTCTATTTCTGTGGTACTGAGATGCTACACCCACTCCAGTGGAGTCTGTGCAGCATGGTGCAGAAAGAGCTTGAATGGCTGCCAGTCCTGAGGTTCGCACCAATGGTGATCAGGCCTCCTGGAGGTCCCTGGCAGAGACTGGGACATATGCGTGGAATGCTCATAATGCTGGGTGCTGGGATTCTTTTATCACTCTTTTCATTTCTGATAGTTGATGGTATGGCAGTAATATTCTATGCCAGCTACTGGCCTAAACAATTGATTGAGTGACTAGATGTTCCAAGAACTAAAAGTACATGCCTGGCTACTCTGGCGCAAGACACATCCACAGCAGCCTTGATGACCTCAATGCATTCTATTAATAATAAGACAGAATTAGAAACTAAAACAGAAAATATGATCTTTGAATTAGTAATAAATGTTAGTTTGCCTGAATATGCCTTTAATGCGTCTGCATTACTTGTGTAAATGTTGCAAGTACATAATGAATCATATGGGAAAGGATTAGAAGGGCTAGAGCATCGTGGTGTGCTCTAACTGAAGAGCAACAATGGACTCTTAGGTTTAAGGTTTTACAATTCCTGGCACAGGGTAATAATTACTGACTCAGAAACAGAATCATAGGAAGAACTAGAATGGAACAAATGGTAAACAAAACTAATATTGATTAATGCCAAGGCAGATGAAACCTAACCACAATGTCTGACATATTAACCATAACTCCTTAGAAGGGAGGGAGAAGTTTCTTTTCTACTTAGAAAATGTACCCTGTAACCATTCTTAAACATGATTGTAATCTTTTGACCTTATGCCAACTGAAAGAAAGTGCTCCTACTTTGACTGTATATAATATCACATTCAACAAGTAAAGCTTCGCAGCAGACTTCAAACCTCCCTTGCGTTTGTGTCTGTCTGTCATCGCGGAATCCATTCCTGACCTGTGAATCCAGACTTGGTCTCCTCGCACTCCCACTGAGAAAGACTCAAACCCAAGGCTTCATGCATGCTAGGCAAGCACTCTCTCACTAAGCCACATTCCCAATCCCTCCATTTTCAACTTTTTACTTTTTAGTTGGAGGTAAGAGTGTCACAGACTTCTCTACTGATGTTGAACTGCAGTCCTTAAGATTTCAGCCTCCTGAATAGCTAGGATTATAAGTGAACTAGTATATTAAGCATGGTCTCACTTCTGACCCAATGTGTAAAGACACACTGAGCTGTGCATCTAAGTTTATTCACCCTGTCTCAGTCTTAGAATGATCCTTCCCCTTGCAGGGGAGTGTAAAGAGAGATGGAAGGCTTAGTTACTGACATACTGGATCCTGGCTTTTGTGCCCAGAGAAGTCACAATGGAAACAGCAAGTCTTCTTGGAGGACTGACAGAGGAGAGTGATCATAGGGGCAGTTTAGGAAGTTTTCCTGGGGTGCCAAAATTGCTAGTTTCTTCTGTGGCTGCTCCGAATATAGAAGCCTTCTTTTGTCCCCTCTAATCTCATTGTGGCCACTGCCACCTTCCACAAGTCTGTTGCTGCATCCAAATATTTGACATAAATTGCCATGAGTAGCAGAAAGCCAACACTACCAAAGAGGCACACCCTGCCATACCACCCACTTTGCTAAGCAATATACTTTTCAATCCTTTTTCAGAGGGACAAGTTTTAATGAGCCATGGCTTGTAGTCAATTCTCTTAAACTTGTAAGAAAGTTCATTTCAAAGTCCAAGAAAGCACTGGAAAGATACCAAACCAAGGCTAATCTTGGTTACCTCATAGAAAGAATTTCCTGGGGGATGTTCAGGACCTGACACTGCAATTTGACACTTTGACATGTAGGTGACATTGACTATAGATGAAATGGGGGAAACCTATCTGAAGGCTGCCTGCAGAGCATAGGGAACACGGGGCTGGGGGAGGGGCCTCCCTGGGGATCAATATCTTCTAGTCTGAGCAATGTTGGAACTCAATCTCAGCAAACAAGTTGGTGCAAGTAGTGGTGCATATTTGGAATTCAACTATTTAGGAAAGATAGATAGGAGGATTGCAGTATGAGGATGGCCCCTAGATAAAATAATAATAATATTAATAATAACCTGAAGCTAAAAGGCAGGAGGTATGATTCAAGCCATAAAAGCAAAGTGAGGGGATCTAAGTTTATATATTCTACCATCAAAAAATAGAGAGGGGGGGAAGGAGGAGGAGAAGAAGGAAGAAAGGGAAGGGAAGGGAAATCAAAGAAACAGCTTTAGATTGGTTTCTTGACATTCATATCTCATGTACATTCATCTGGAAATGTCATCTCATTCCTGATCCTAGCCTATCTCCATTTGCAGTTCAGAAATGTATACTATGCCATGTTACATTTGTTCTCTTGGTTTTGTGTCTTGTTTTCTGTACCAACTCCTGCTTATAAATTGCTGCTTTGTCCTTGCAGGCTGAACAGTGCATTCCAAAAGGAGGCAGGAGGAATGGTGAGGGTTTTCACATAACTGACTTTGTTTTGACAGTGATTGTATCTGGCAGTGGGAACTGATTACAGCCCAACACCCAGGCCCATTGTACACAACAGCTATTCATAGTTTGAGGGGGTAGGGAGAGACTGGGGAGCATGGGGGCGAGACCAGGCTGGAGAAGCTGGTCAAACTAAGGGCAGGGAATGTGTAGCTATGCAAGGCATGGAGGTTGAGGTCGTGTTAAAAATCAAGTATTTAAAATATTGCCTCAGGCACAATAACTCTGTGGTCTAAATATATTCTGTTCCTTCAATTCTCCCAGGACAGACAGCCACTAGTGTTACCACTCAGGAAAAAGGCAGAGCAGGGCCCAAATTCTTATCTAAAAGAAATCTTCTTTCAGATCCATTGTATTCACATATTTGCACGTTTCATAGCTGGGAGATGTTATATTGTTTTTGTACTTCCAGGATAGTTGCATGGTATTAACAATAATATTTAAGCATATCCTAAGACACATTGAGATTTTTAAGAAGTCACCAAAATAAGTCCTCATTTTCAACAGACCCAAAATATAGGTACTAGTCTTGCCTATGAGATGTTAGATGAATTACTCCAACTCTGTAACATTAAAAATATTTTTTGCCAGTCCTGAGGCTTCAACTCAGGGTCTGGGCACTGTCCTTGAGCTTTTTCAAGGCTAATGCACCACCACTACTGGCTTTTTCTGTGTATGTGGAGCCCAGGAATTGAACCCAGGACTTCATGCATGCTAGACAAACACTGTACAACTAGGCCACACTCCAAGTCCTTGTAAAATTAAAATAAAAAAATATTTTGGTAAATTGTGAGGCTTGAACTCTGGGCCTGGGTACTGTCACTGAGTTCTTCAGCTTAAGGCTACTCTACCACTTTGAGCCACAGCACCATTTCTGGTTTTCTGCTGGTTAATTGGAGATAAGAGTTTCATGGACTTTTGTGCCTTGGCTGGCTTTGAACCTCGATCCTCAGATCTCAGCCTCCTGAGTAGCTAGGATTATAGGGTGAACTATTGGTGCCTGGAAAAAATGATTTTTTTAAAAATCTTTAAATACTAATATTGAAATTTGGGGGATAATTTTTAAAAAGAATAAATATGAGGGCTAGGAATGTGGCTTAGTGGTAGAGTGCTTGTCTAGTATGCATGAAGCTCTGGGTTCGATCCCTCAGTTTCACATAAACAGAAAAAGCTGAAAGTAATGCTGTGGCTCAAGTGGTAGAGTGGTAGACTTGAGCAAAAAATGCTCAGGGACAGTGTCCAGGCCCTGAGTTCAAGCCCTAGGACTGGCACACACACACACACACACACACACACACACACACATAGACAAGAATAAATGTAAATATGTAAATGCATTTTGTGATTCTTAAAATGATATACAAATACTAGTTCTTATTTTATTATTATTGAATATTTTTATTGTTATTATAAAGATGATGCAAGAGGGTTTCAGTTACATAAATCAGGTAATGAGTACATTTCTTTTGGATGATGTCACATCTTTCTTGACTCTTTCTGTTTTTTCCTCCTGTCACTTTCAACCTACTTTCTACAGAGTACCATTACTGCATTTATTCACCCTTTGTCTCTTAATTTTTGTGTTTCCTTTAACCTTATCCCCAGAAGAATTAATGAACAAAAAGTAAAAGAACTCTGACCAGGAGCGTGGCCTAGTGGTAGAGTGTTCACTGAGCATGCACAAAGTCCTGGGTTTCATTCCTCAGTACCACATACACAGAAACATCTGGAAGTGGCCCTGTGGCTCAAGTAGCAGAGTGCTAGCCTTGAGCAAAATGTGACCAAGGACAGTACCCAGACCCTGAGCTGAAGCCCCAGGACTGGCAAAAGAAGAAAAAAAAAAGAACTCAATTTCTGGAGTCCATTTTGTTAGATATTATTTGGTATGATCAAATGCACATAGGCATTGTATCTTTGAGTTTCTCCCCTAAGAGTGTCTTCCTTTGTTCTCACTATGTAGGAATGCTTAGAGTCCTGTATCATTTATAATGTCCCCGTGAATTTTAGATCCAGCTTTCACATAAGAGAGAAAACATGCACTGTTTGTCTCTCTGAGCTTGGCTTATCTCACTTAACATGATTTGTTCTAGGCAATATAAGTTGTTATTATTATAAAAAATTAAAAATAAGGCAAAAGAAATCTCTAATGCAACACCAGAACCCCTGGCTTCCAGATGCCAAGAAATATTCTGTAGATGAACGGTTATCCTTGCAGTTCTGTAAGTTCTGTAACTGTAAATCCAAAGATACATCACTCTGTGCGTGTGTGTGCATACTCAGTTCCTGAAAACTGCAACACATTAAATCCCTAGGCAGAGACTTCGCTATGCTCTTCAGCGTGGCTGGCTTCCTGGACAAGCAGCTGAATGGGTCATGAGACTCATCCTTGCCCCAGCAAGGATTATGGGTCACTCCCTGATCAGGGAGGTTAAGGAAGCTTTCCTTTCTCTTCTATCTAGGGAGCTGGAGAGGATCCCAAGGTACACATTTGGGAGATAGCTAGGCACAAGTACCATCCCCACCTCCACAAGCAGATTACCTTGGAATAAGTCAGCAGAAATCAAGTCCTTGTGGAGTGTGTAACAGTAAATTCACAGTAGATCACATTGTGTGTGTGTGTGTGTGTGTGTGTGTGTGTGTGTGTGTGTGTGTGTGTGTGCGCGCGCCAGTACCAAGGCTTGAACTCAGGGTCTACATCCTTCTCCTTTATTTTTTTCTTGTTTTCTTTCTTTTATTTTTTGCCAGTCCTGGGGCTTGAACTCAGGGCCTGGGCACTGCCCTTAAGCCTCTCTGTGTTCAAGGCTATTACTCTACCACTTGAGCCACAGATCTACTTCTGTCTTTTTCTGTTTATGTGGTACTGAGGATTCCAATCCAGGGCTTCCTGCATGCTAGCCAAGCAAACTTTCACTAAGCCATATTCCCAGTTCCTTTAGCTTTTTCTACTCAGTGCTTTACCATTTGAACCACAGCTGTATTTCTAGCTATTTGGTAGTTAATTAGAGATGTCTCACATACTTTTTTTCTTTTTTTCTAGTCTGGCTTTGGAACTTCTCATCTTCAGATTTCAGCCTCTTAAGCAAGACTACAGGTGTGAACCACCAATGTACTGCCCCAGAAACATTTCCTCAAAAAATGCTCTGACCCTTTTCTGTTCTCAAAGGACTCACCTGGCCCTAGCCCTGGCCCTGGACTGGCCTAGACCCTAAAGCCTTAGCTGGACTGCTAGTTTTAGAATTAAGCTGCTGGCACACAGCACACCCTGGGTTTGCAATGCACAAAGCAGTCTCTGTTATCACCTATATTGTTTCAAAGGGACAATAATTTAAGAGCACTATTTACATGTTTTTGATAACAACAACAATGATAGCAATGACAGAGATGATAACTCAGCCTTTTTTTTCCCCATTGTAGAAACTTCCAGCCATTCTCCCTACCAATCCCTGAAAATAGAGTTCTTCCTCTCAACAGTTCTCTTTTGGGACATGACCTGGGCTTCTATGTCTAATCTCTAAATTCCCGAGGTGGTACACCACCCAGACTGCTTTTTTCTAATTACTTGGGGCCATAGGGGATTTTTCTGCCAAGACAATGACATCTGTGTTCTTTCCCACCCTCTGAAGGAAGAAACATTTCAGGGGGTACCACACCTAAACATCCTGGGTGTGTCCAGCAAATTCCAGCTGATGATGAGATTCAGAGGAGAAAATATATCAGATGAGACCTTCATTATTCAAGGCAGGATTGGACCTAGACTAGCCTATATGAACTTGCTCTTAAGCTCTACAGGGTAAAAGTCTTTAGTGAGGCTTGGAGTTTGGCTTAGTGGTAGAGTGCTTGCTTAGTGTGCACAAAGACCTGGGTTCGATTCCTTGGTTACAACATACATAGAAAAAGCCGGAGATGATGCTTTATCTCAAGTGGTAGAGCTTTAGCCTTGAGAAAGCCCGAGGACAGTGCTCAGGCCCTGAGTTCAAGCCAGGACTAGCAAAAAAAAAAACCCAAAAAACAACTTGAGTGAGAGGATTGCATGTCATTGTGAAGACTGAGTGAGTTATTGACTAATGAAGGGAATGGAAGGGTGCTATAATGTATTGACCGCATTGCGATGGGAGACAACGTGGTGTGATGGAATGTGGGCTCACTAGAGTCAAGACACAAGGCTCTAGCCTTAACCCTTGTGCGAACTCAACAAATGACTGTAGATAAATCACTTCTTCACACCAACAGGTGGTTTCACTGTTCATAAATGAACAGTGTTTCTGTTGGCTTCTCTTACTGTAACAAAATACTCGAGACTGAGTTATTTATGAAGAACAGAAATTTACTTACCTCATGGTGCCACAAAGACTAAGAAATTCAAGAGCATGTTCTGGCATCTTGTAAAGGCCTTCTGACTTCATCATGACAATAAAGGGCATCATGTGGTGAGATAGAACAAATGCATCAGCAAGGGTCTCTCTTCCTCCTCCTCCTCCTCCTCCTCCTCCTCCTCCTCTTCTTTTGTGCTAGTCATAGAAAAAGAAATATCTTGAACTCAGGGCCTACGTACTGTCCCTGAGATTCTTTTACTCAAGGTCAGTGCTCTACCACTTCAGCCAGAGCTACATTTTCAGCTTTTGGGGGTAGTTAAGTGGCGTTAACAATCTTATCAGCTTTTCTGCCTTGGCTGGCTTTGAACAGTGATCCTCAGCTTTCAGTCTTCTGAGCAGTTAGGATTACAGGCATGAGGTGCTTTCCTCTTTTTCTTTTTTTTATATTTTTATTGTAATTAATAAAAGGGTTACATGATATTTGCCAGATAGAAGGTGCATTAATTCACATACATTGATACCCTTTCACATGTCTTGGTACCCTTTACCTGCCCCCCCCACCACCCACCACTTTCCTCTTTTTCTTCCTGCTCCTGCTTCTGCTTCTGCTCCTGCTTCTGCTTCTCCTCCTCCTCCTCCTCCTCCTCTTCCTCCTTTTCCTCTTCTGGCTTCAGCATGGCAAACTATGATTTATGGATACTGCCCAAATGGTAGATAAGTGGGTCTGCAGTTGTTCAGACCTGAAGGTCACTCTGGGAGGAACCTGTGGCCCATATGGTTTCTGGTTACCCAGGGGAGTGTCATCTCCAAGTAAAGGGGTGGGAACTAGTTATTTACTGCCCTAATACGGGGCTTGGTGCTGTTGTATAGGGCATGCTAAACCATGGAAAAGGGAGGAAGAGGCCCTGGGCCAGTTTGTGTAGAGCATGTAAGGTACAAGCTAAATATAGGAAAGGAGGTCCTGGGCCCACACTATCAGTCTATGAAGCTCTTATCTCCAATTAACCACCAGAAAGCCAGAAGTGGATCAGTGTCTCAAGTGTCAGAGCACTAGCCTTGAGCAAAAAAGCTAAGAGGCAGCATCCAGGTCCTGAGTTCAAGCCCCAGTATAGAGGCTCTGTTCTGTGGGTCACGATGTAGAGGGGATGTCTCAGTGACCACAAGATCGTGTCTGTATTTCCTTAATGGCTCTATTTCTTTTTTCTTTCTTTCTTTTTTTTTTTTTTTTTGCCAGTCCTGGTCTTGAGCATAGGACCTGAGCACTGTCCTTGGTCTTTTCTCAAGACTAGAGCTCTATCACTTGAGCCTCAGTGCCACTTCCAGCTTTTTTTTTCTTCAATGTATGTGGTACCAAGGAATCAAACCCGAGTCTTTGTGCATGCTAGGCAAACACTCTACCACTAGGCCAAAATCCCAGCCTGAATTCAGCCTTTTAATGTTTTTCAATGTTATTTAGATTAAAGCCCTTTTGTTTGTTTTGTCAGTCATGGGGCTTGTCCACTGACCCTGGGCAATGGTCCCTGGGCTCTTCAGCTTAAGGCTACCACCCTACCACTGGAGCCACAGTGCCATTTCCAGTTTTCTAGTGGTTAACTGAAGATAAGAGTCTCCAAGTGTTTGGGGCCGGGAGTTTGGCCTAGTGGTTAAAGTGCTTGCCTAGCATGCATGAAGACCCGGGTTCGATTCCTCGGTACCACATACATAGAAAAAAGCCGGAAGTGGTGCTGAGGCTCAAGTGGTAGAGCTCTAGCCTTGAGAAAGTCCAAGGCCAGTGCTCAGGCCCTGAGCTCAAGCCCAGGACTGGCAAAAAAAAAAAAAAAAAAAAAAAAAAAAAGAGTCTCCAAGTGTTTAGTGCCCAGGCTGGTTTGGAACCTCAATCCTCAGATCTCAGCCTACCGAGTAGCTATGATTACAGGCGTGAGTCACCTTGCCCAGTTAAAAAACCCAGTTTTTACAATTGTAGTCATTTGTCTCAGTCTCCCAAAAAGCTGGGACTAAAAATTGGGTGCCACCATACTGGGTAACTCCTTAATTTTCATGTTATGCTGCTCAGGATCAAAACTTGGGCCTAAGGAATAATACTCTACCATTGAACTATGTCTTTACCCCTTCGCTTGTGTTCGTTTTGTTTTTGAGACAAGTTTTAGCTACATGATTCAGACTGGTACTAAACTAGGGATTGTCTTTCTAACTGGATGTTGAGGTTATAGATGTACACCCCATACCCACCTCTCTTTAATGATTGAGCGAATTAATTCTTATGCCAGTACTGGGGCTGGAACTCAGGATCTGCATGCTATCCATGAACTTTTTTGCTTAAAGCTAGTGCTCTACCACTTGAACCACAGCTCTACCAGCTTTTTGTTAATTGGAGGTTATGATTCTCACAGACTTTTTGAACCTGGATCTTAAGTTCGCAGCTTCTTGAGTAACTAGGATTACAGGTATGAACCACTGGTGCTCGACTTGTCTTTAAAAATTTTTTTTTTAAATAACAAGTATCACCAGGTGCTACATGTAGGGTTTTTTTTCCTTTTCTTGGGATCCATCATGGGGCTTAAACTCTGGACCGACAAAACAAAAAAGAAGATGAAGTTATTGAAAGCCACACCGGAGGATGATCTCCGTAAGCCTGGTTATTCAGAAGGCTGAGATCTCAGGTAGCTATTTGAAGCTAGACTTGCTGGACAAATCTAATAAATAGACTCATCTCCAACTAACCAGCAAAACATTAGAAGTAGAGCTGTGGCTCAAATGGCAGAGCACTACTATTGAGCAAAGAAGCTAAAGGAGAGTACCCAGGCCTTGAATTCAAACCCCAGTATTGTCATAAAAAATTAATTTCCATTGTGATGTATTGACATGTTGGGTCTTTAAGGAGTATATTGGGCTGAGAGTGTAGCTTAGTGGTAGAGTGTATGCCTAGCATGAATGAAGCCCTGGGTTCCATTCCTCAGTACCACATACACAGCAAAAGCCAGAAGTGGCGATGTTGTTCAAAGTGCAGAATGCTATCCTTTACCACAGAGAGGCTTAGGGCAGAACATAGGTCCTGAGTTTAAGCCCCAGTACTGGGGGAAAAAAATGTTGAGCCCATATGAGAGGATGAAGGCTGTTATTTTGTGAATGGGGTAATGATAATACTAGCAGGTTATTTTACAGTGAGCCAGGACCTTCCTTCTTTCTCTCTTTCCAATAAGCCTGTTCGCCTTTTTTCACTTTGAGATGTTGGGATGACACAACATGGAGCCTTCACTATGTGTTGGCCCCATGACCTTAAACTTTCCAGCATTCAGAGCTATGAGCTAAGGCAACCTCTTTTTCTTTTTCTTTCTTTTTTTGTTTTGTAAGTCATGGGGCTTGAACTCGGCCTGGGCACTGTCCCTAAGCTCTTCAGCTCAAGGCTACCACCTTACTCCTGGGCCTAGGCATGGTCCCTGAGCTCTTCAGTCCAAGGCTACCAAACTACTCGATCCAAGCCCATTTCCCATTTTGTAGAGGTTAATTGGAGATAAGAGTCTCAGGTCCTTTTGTGCCCAGGCTGGCTTTGAACCTTGATCCTCAGATCTCAGCCTCCTGAGTAGCTAGGATTACAAGAATGAGCCACCACCTCCAGCACTTTTTTCTTTTTTATTTAAGAATTATTACCATAAGCTGGGCACTGCCAGTGGCTCATATCTGTAATTCTAGCTACTCAGGAGGCTGAGATCTGATGATTGTGGTTCAAAGCTAGCCCAGGCCATAAAATTCTCATCTCCAATGATTACTATCAAAAAAAGTTGGACATGGTGTTATGGCTCAAATGGCAGAGCACTAGCTTTGAGTAAGAGAAGCTTAGGGACAATGCCCACGCCCTGAGTTCAAGCTCCAGGAACATACACACACACACACACACACACACACACACACACACACACACACACACACACACACACATGCATGCACGCTTTCATTAGTTATATAGAGGAGGATTTCATTATTACCTTTCCTGTCATGTTTACAATATATTCCAATCAATCTTACCCCATCTATTTCTCTCCCTTCTAAATGTCTTGTACACTGCTGCATCTGCATTTGTTCACTCTTTGTCTTGTCTTTCTGTGGCCCCTCTTACCCTCCTAGAAACAGATAAATGAACAAAACAAAAAGAAAAGAAAAACCAAAACACTCTATTCTTTATGAATTGAAGAATAATTTGATATGGATAGGCTACTAAAAGGGCTTCGAAAAGGGCAGGAAGACTGAGAGGGCATAAGATTGATTGGAAACTTTATAAACATTTGTGGAAAGGCAATGGTAAAATCCCCCTACCTAAAATAACTACTAGAAGCTAATATTTTTTAAAGACATAGAATTCTATAGTGAGATCTAACCTATTAGAACTAGGCAACAAAAACTGCCTCCCTGGCCCCTTAGAGACAGTCAGATAGAAGAAGGGTTTCTTTCAGGAGAGAGGCTAGCAGTTTACCTTAGCCATCAGTAGGTGCTACTTTTACAACTACCTGACTAGGTGTCTCATACTTGTAATGCTAGCTGCTCAGAAGGCTGAGATCTGAGGACAACTGTTCAAAGCCAGACTGAACAGGAAAAGTCTGAGACTCTTATCTCCAATGAACAACTAAAGAGCCATAATGGAGCCATGGCTCAAGTGTAGAGTGCCAGCCTTGAGTGAAGAGGGTAAGGAACAGCACTAGGCCCTGTGTTCAAGTCCTGGTACAGGCACATATAACACACACACACACACACACACACACACACACACACACACACACAGCCACCTTACTTTCCTTTGCAGCCACCAACACTGTCATCTGAGAGGTGTACATCACCCTTGTAAGCCACAGATGCATCTGGCCTTCATTCAGCTCACCTTGAATGCTCCTCACTTGATTTCAGGACCGTGTTACCTTCCCGTGGTGAACTAGCTTCCCTTGCCGATTTCTTGGAGCAAAGGACAGCTGACCCAAATGTTCACTTCATCTGGCCTTCATACATCTCAGTATACATTTATCATTTGGTGAGTCAATTTTCAGAGTCCCACTAACTTTGGGACATAATGGTATTGAATGTCTTTTCTTGCTTGCTTGCTTGCTTGCTTGCTTTCTATTTTTGACAGTCCTGGGGCTTGAACTCAGGGCCTAAGCACTGTCCTTGGGCTTTCTCAAGGCAAAGCTCTAGCACTTTAGCCACAACACCACTTCCAGCTTTTTTTCTATGTATGTATGTATGTATGTATGTATGTATGTATGTATGTATGTGTGTGTGTGCATGGTAGGGAAGTACTCTACCACTAGGCCAAACTTCCAGCCCAGTAGGATTGACTTTCTAAACCTGCAAAGCTGGACCCTGAACAGTGGCTTTTTTTTTTTTTTTTTTTGCCATGGGGCTTGAATTCTGGGCCTGGGCGCTGTCCCTGAGCTCTTTAGCTCAAGGCTGCCATCCACCCTACCCCTTGAGCCACAGCACCTCTTCCCGTTTTCTAGTAGTTAATTGGAGATAAGAGTCTCATGGACTCTAGTGCTCGGTCTGGCTTTAAACCTTGATCCTCAGATCTCAGCCTCCTGAGTAGCTAGGATTACAAGCGTGAACCACCACACCCCGCAACAGTGGCTATTTTTTTAATTAAAGAATTTATTAACATTGATTTTTACATCACATTTCAAATGATGTATTCAACAAGTATTCAAGAAGGGAATCTCCATATACAATCACTGGCACTTAGATTTTAGAACATAATTAAATTAGGCTGATGGTTTGTATGTACTAAGAAATTATGTCTATAGAGTCATAAATTTTTATGTCTTTGTAGTGTTTATATTTCCAATACCATGTCCATAGCTTTGGGTACACAAATATTGAGTCATCGCTCTTGTACTGTTTGGATTTAATAACCAACAGTGGCCATTGTTTACTCCAGTCAGGTGACTATTTCCAAGCACTTTCCAGCATCTCTATAAAACCTAACATTTTCTCCTCACGTAGCAACACTGCTTACTGGAGTCCACACTGAGGAGCTAATTAAGCAATGTATAAAGGCATGCTTCTACAGGCATTCACTGCGACATGGTCACCATTTCTTTTCAGCTAGAGGTGGTAAGACTTTGTAGCCCAGGCCATCCCCACAGTTTGGGAGGCCCCTCAGTCTTCAACCCAAACAGCCCTCTTGGGACTGAGTGGTGGTACCATCAAGTACTGTAATTTGTAAGGGAAGGACTAGGGATCTGCTAGCTAGCACATTGGCAGTTGGCTTGGTGATCTGCCAAAGCCACAAGGAAATGAAGCTTTCGTTTGGTAACTAAGTCATTATGCAGTCTTGTCTCTACTACAGACCTTGGACATGTGGATCCTGCTCATAGAGCAACAGCTGGCCTGAATGAGCTCAACCCTGGACTTGGGGTTGGTCTTATTATCCATTCTGGCTCCTGCCTGGTACAGGTTGGCAAGCTGACCTGGAAATCACCCAAGGTCAAAGGAGTCCCAGATACTGGGGATACAACATTAAGTCCAGTGCCTTTATGCCTCCTTTCCAATGAATGACGATGGAACCTCCCACCACCTTCGCTCCTTCTGCAGTGTGTCTTAGGACCACCCTCATCTTCTGTACCAGCTGCTTCCATTTTCTGAAAATGATTCACCTCACTAAGCATGAACAAAATGACTGTTCTCCTTAAAGTAGGAAATGGTCCTCCAAGTTTGTGAAAAACTCGAAACATCCTACTCCATCAATCACTCTGGTTGATAATACTAAGGTTTATTTATACCATGGACTACTATGAAACCATCAAGATGGAAATGTAAGCCGGGCACAGTGGCTCATGCCTGTAAACCTAGCTACTCAGGAGGCTGAGATCTTGATCGAGGTTCAAATCCAGCCCAGGCACTAAAGTACATGAGACTCTTATCTCCAATTAACCAGTAGAAAAGGGAAGTGGTGCTGTGGCTCAAGGGGTAGGGCAGTAGCCTTGAGCTGAACAGCTCAGGGACAATGCTCAGGCCCAGGGGTAGGGCAGTAGCTTTGAGCTGAAAAACTCAGAGGCTGTGCGCAGGTCCAGTTTAAGCCCCATGACTCTCTCTCTCTCTCTCTCTCTCTCTCTCTCTCTCTCTCTCTCTCTCTCTCTCTCTCTCTCTCTCTCTCTTCTCTCATACACACACACACACACACACACACACACAGTAAAAAAAAAGAAGAAAGATGGAAATGTATATATGTACAAAGGGTTGGATAAAAAGAAAACTGGAGATACAATTAGTTAGGAAACCTAATTTAAGGCTAATAGATATAGAGGAGGGCCTAGAGAAGCAAGTAACTGAATAGGAAATATATTAAATGGAATCATCACAGAGAACTTCCCAAAGAAGATGGGAAAAAACTGCATTGATACTCTGGTACCAACTTAGTAAAACTGTAGATATATGTAACTAAATATACATGAGTGGATGGAAATATTGAGCAATATTCATCCAAGTGCCAGCAATTTTTGTCTCTACTGGTGAGAATTCAGTAAGTCTTTTTGTTTTGTCTCAATTTGTTTTGGTTTTGCTCATACTGAGGCTTGAACTCAGGGCCTGGGCATTGTCCCTTATATTGTTTTTCACTCAAGATTGGTGGTGTTCTACCTCTTGAGCCACTTCTTGCTTTTTGGTGGTTAATTGGAATAAGAGTCTCATGGGCTTTTCTGCCTGAGTTGCTGCAAATCATTATCCTCACATCTCAGAATCCTAACTAGCCAGGATTGCAGGCAAGAGCTACTGGTGCCTGGCTTTTCTTGTGAGTCTTTTTCATATATCTCTGTATTATTTGAAGTTTTACAATGAGTAGCTTTAGAAAAAATATTTTATATTTCACAAGAATAAACTTCCATTCAGTTTGGCATCCTTTAATGTGTAAAATGCTAGACTAACAACCACATCCTAGTTCCAGGGAATTCCAGTGAGAGTGGCATTGACCTTGCTGATACTAGCAAGGTCAGCATGCACCAGACCAGATGACTTCTATGGCACGTCTTCTTTTGCAAGACACTGGGACTTTTAAGACGCCACACTATCTCCAGAGCAAAACTATTTATAAAAATCATTTCCTTCATGATGAGTTGAACCATGCACTAGCTACTTGTTTGTTTAGATGACATCCTCTCTGAGATTTATGTGCAATGACTCCTTTCCTTGATGTTATCAAGGATTTTCAGTAGTTGAGTTCCTTATGGTTCTTTGTGTTTAAAACCATATCTGAAGAAGCTGTCATTTGTCAAGGTTTAATTGTTTCCATTATTTTTTTCCTGGAAAGCTTCCAGACACCATTGAGCAAAATTTACTAGAGACCAGCAAAGGAGAAAAAAACTTATAGAAAAATTGCTGGTTCAAACCCAGATCTCCATATTCTACAAATCCTTATTTTTTTCTGAGCTTTAGTTTTCTCGTTTATATAAAACTGAGTGAGAGGGAAGAAGGACATTGGACAAAATGGGCTCAAAATTCTCATCCAGCACTGATTTTTACTGGGTCTGAGGGGTGTGGAATTTTTTCTTTGGGGAATTGAATTATCCAATTATCTAGTATAACCACTTTTACCCAAAGCCAACTGAAGATGGATTTCATCTACATAACTTCACAGAAACTGGTTAGTGTTCATCTAAACATCTGATCAATGTAGCTCAGCAGAGTTGACATAGAAAAACCCGTGATCTCCCTCAAATACCTATGTTACAAATACCTCCCTCAAATGCCTATGTTAAGTGGAAGTCACTTTTCTGACTATGAAATTTTCTTCTTCCTTTTTTTTTTAATAGTTGGGGTAATGTATAGAGGGGTTACAGTTACATTCACCATATAGTAGGTGCATTACTTCTCACACATTGATACACCTTTTCATGGTTTTTGTCCCCATTTCCCCCTCCCACCCCTTCCTAAATCATCGTCCTTTTTCTTTTCTTCCTTTTTTGGTGGTACTGAGGTTTGTACTCAGGTCTTCATGCTTGCTAGACAGGTGATCTGCCACTTAAGCCACATACCCCAGCCCTAGACATTTTAATTTTTTGCTAGCTCTTCTAAAAAGAACTAACAGAAAATAGGTTCGTGTGGTTCAAGTTTCCTTAGAAATATTCTCCCCCCCCCCATTAATAGAAACATGGAGTAAAGCAGATTATTTTCCTTCTTGGAGTGGGTCATGTCTTATCAGTTGAAAGCTGAAACAGTACTAAAAATGCTGGGTGCAGTGGCACAGGTCTGTAATCTCAAGTATGCAGAGGCAGGGGGAAGGGGAGAGAAAGAAGAAAATAAACAAAAGAGGTTTAGGGAGGGAGTTGTGGGAGGGAAAGGGGGACAAAAACATGAGAAGGGGTATCAATGTTCGAGAAGGAATGCTACCACTACCTGATGAATGTGACTGTAACCCTTCTAACTGTAACCCCTCTATACATTACCCTGACAAGTTAAAAAAATAACTGCAAAAAAAGAATTCTAGTCATGTAGATGGACAGATGGACAGATTGAAATCTATCTATCTATCTATTTATCTATCTATCTATCATAATGCTACTGGTACTGTAATTGTGTTTGAACTTAGAGCCAAACATTTGGCATTTTTTTCCTCAAAGTTGGTATTACCACTTAAGCCATACCTTCAGTTCCAGCTTTTTACTGATTAACTGGAAATCAAGAATCTCACGGACTTTTCTGCCCAAGCTGGCTTTGCATTGTGACCCTCAGATCTAAATATCCATGGTAGTTAGGATTACAGGCAGCTGGCATTAGATCTGAAAATTTTAGAATGAGTAAGACAATGTAGGTGATTTCAAAAATCCCCTCCATTCCTGACTTCTCTGACTCTCCATGGTAAACTGAATTCTAGGATTATAACAAGCTATTTCATAGTCCTGATTTCAGATGCCTTTTTGTTTTTATAATTTTTGAGAAAGGGTCTTGCTATATAGTCTAACTTGAACTTGTGATCCTTCGGTTTTAGCCACTCAAGTGCTGGGATTACAGGTGAATACAACCACACACAGCTCTAAGTACTCTTCAAATCTTGGTATCTAAATACTATAATCAGAGAATTACATTTTTTGAATAGTATCTCAAGTCACTCTCTAAATCCGTCCCAATACTGGGTGGCCACTTCATCTAACCAACAGAATAAAAAATGAATTGCCTCCCAAGTTAGCCCATTTCTCTTTAGAGGGAAGTCTAGAATAGAAATAGTTTTTACCAGTCCTGGGGCTTGAACTGAGGGCCTGAGCACTGTCCTTGAGCTTTCTCATAGCTACCACTCTACCACTTGAGCCACAATACCACTTTGGGCTTTTCCTGTGCATGTGGTATCAAGAAATTGAACCCAGGGCAAGCACTCTAACACTAGGCCACATTCCTGGCCCTAGAAACAAATTTTGAAGGGAATTTGCAAGTAAAATTGCAGTAGAAGTAGGGAAAGTTAGTATGAGGGAAATCAAAAGAAGGGCAATACAAGTTGGCCTCGATTATTTTTATTTTTTACCAGTACTGGGCTTGAGCTCAGGGCCTGAGCACTGTCCTTGGACTTTCTCAAGGCTAGAGCTCTACTACTTGAGCCTCAGCACCACTTCTGGCTTTTTTCTACGTATGTGGTACCGAAGAATTGAACCTAGGTCTTCTTGTATGCTAGGCAAGCACTCTACCACTAGGCCAAATTCCCGGCCCTGGCCATGATTATTAAAGAGAGGATAATTTAAAGTTGTGGTAGAAACCAAAGTCAATAGCTAAGAAATGTTTGCTGGGAAGAAGTGAAAAGTAATGAATGCTTGTTTGTTCAAGAAAGGCTTGTGATTCATGACTTCAAACTTACCCAGAGACTGAGATCTGTTGATCAAATTTTGAAGCCAGCCCAAGCAGGAAAGCCTGCGAAACTCTTAGCTCCAATTAACTACCGAAAAGCCTGAAGTTGAGCTGTGGTTCAAATAGTAAAACCCCAGCTTTGAGCAAATTAACCCAAGTACCAGTACAAAGTGTGTGTGTGGAGAAGCTCCTTTTATTTTATTTTATATTTTTACTTTGCATGGTTCCCTCCTACAGCAAAGTGCATTTGAACTTTCCATGTACTTCCAGCCAGAGGGTCTACCTATATAGTGAGCACTCAAGGATAAACAAAGACAGTTGAAAGGTAGTTCTAGAAGAATCCTGCCAGAGATCAGCTTTACCAATTTATACTGCTATCCCCACAACTCGGAGGAATAAACAGTAAGGATTCATTATCCCATCATCGAGTGTGTGTGTGTGTGTGTGTGTGTGGTGATACTGAAACTTAAACTCAGAGCCTAGGCATTGACCCTTAGCTTGTTTTTGCTCAAGTCTGGCACTCTTCTACTTGAGCTCCATTTCCAGCTTTTTGCTGGTTAATTGAAGGTAAAAGTCTCATGGACTTTACTGCCTGGGCTGGCTTTGAACCATAATCCTCAGAGCTTAGCTTCTTAAACAGCTAGATTACAGGTGTGAGCCACAGGCACCTAGCTTATCACATCATTTTTGTGGGTCAGGAATTCAGTGAGAGCACAGTTACAGACTTGTTTTTGTTCTGTGACATTTGGAGCCCAGCTGATGAGGGTCTACATGTTTTGCAGATGGAGTACTCACATCTTGTATGTGCTCTCTCTCTCTCTCTCTCTCTCTCTCTCTCTCTCTCTCTCTCTCTCTCTCTCTCTCTCTCTCTCTCTCTCTCTCTTCCTTCTTCCTTCTCTCTTTCTCTCTTTCCTTTGGGCTAGCACTGGGGCTTGAGATTTTTTTTACTTATAGCTGGTACTTTACCACTTAAGCCACACCTTCACTTCTGGCTTTTTGCTGGTTAACTAGAGATTAAAAAGTTCCAAAGAGCAGCTGAGAATATAGCTTAGTAGTAGAGTGCTTGCCTAGCATGTATGAAACCCTGAGTTCAATTCCTTAGCATCACGAAGACAGAAAAGGATGGAAATGATTCTGTGGCCTAAATGGTGGATGGTAGAGTGCTAGCCCCAAACAAAAGCAGCTCAGGGACAGTGCTTAGGACCTGAGTTCAAGCCTCAGGACTTGGGAAAGAAAAAGAAGGAAAGAAAGAAAGAAAGAAAGAAAGAAAGAAAGAAAGAAAGAAAGAAAGAAAGAAAGAAAGAAAGAAAGGAAGGAAGGAAGGAAGGAAGGAAGGAAGGAAGGAAAGAAAGAGGAAGGGAAGGGAGGGGAGAGGAGGGAGGGGGGGGAGAAATGTCTCAAAGACTTTGAACCTCAGTCCTCAGAGCTCAGTCTCCAGAGTAGCTTACATTACAGGCATGAGTACCAGGCCTGGCTATGTATTTGTTTTGAAGGTACCATGTGCAACGTTGTTTGGACTCATGGAAAACCTGATAAATAAGGAACAGCATTTCCAGACCCTTGGCTGGAATAGCCAGGTCAGTGAACCCTCTCTGTAGGGGTTGAGTTTTTGCCAGTTTTCTGCCCTTTAACATTTTTTTTTTAGTACTTCTCAGATCTGGTTTAACTGGCTGCTATCAAGACAATCAAGATAAGAGTGACCTCTTAGGAGCCTTACCTCCTGACACTCAAGCCCTGTGGGGTCTACTCTAACCGTGGGAAGCACAGAACTACCGGACCAGTTAGATATTTGAGTCTTGGTCTTGCATGATGAATAGCTGGCGCCACTACTGGCGTGGAGATAGGAAGACGCTCTAAGACCAGCCATAGCAAACTTCAAAGAAGACTATATGAAAAGCAAATAAAAAGCAAAAGGACCAAGACATGTGAAAGGGTATCAATGTATGTGAATTAATGCACCTTCTATCTGGCAAATATCATGTAACCCTTTTACTAATTACAATAAAAAATTTAAAAAAAAAAGCAAAAGGACTGGGGACTTGGCTCAAGTGATAGAACACAAGCAAAGTCCCTAGTTTGTTTTGTTTAGTTTTAACCAGTCCTGGGACTTGAACTCAGGACCTGAGCACTGTCTTTGGGCTTTTCTCAAGGCTAACACTCTACCACTGGAGCCATAGCACCACTGCTGGCTTTTCTATATATGTGTCACTGAGGAATTGAACCCCAGTCTTTGTGCATGCTAGGCAAGCACTACCACTAGGCCAAACTCCCATCCAAAACCCCTAGTTTTGGGGGAGAAAAATCTTACAGGCCTGATGTTGTAGCTTCCCAAGTGAGATCTTTTTTTTTTTTTCAAAATCCTAGCTTGACCCTTTGAGTTGCTCACCACACACACACACACACACACACACACACACACACTCCCCAGTGGGTTTGTCCTGTTGGCACATTATGGTCACATGCTGATCACGGCTGCCTCTGCTCTGCTGTCCACAGGACAACTGGAAGCCAAGCATTTTTCTCCTTCTCACCACCTCCTCACCTCCTGGTGGGAGCTTTCCTGCCATTTTGGCTTTCCGGGTGGGCAGGTGCAGTTAGGAACATTCCAACACAGCTTGAGCCAAAACACAAAGGCCTGTAGAGCCAGTGGAGAAGTTGTGAAAGGCTTGGTAAACACACTCCAGAGACTGGTGTACAAGAACAAACCCAGAGTTGTCCCAGTAGGCAGGAAGTGTGCATGATGCAGTCTCCTCTTCCTGGAAGGAAAGATGGTAGGTGTGACCCTGTGCCCACAAAGCTCTCTGCTGCAGAGACTGGTGCAAAGGAAGGGATTTTCCTTCAGGGAAGCTAGGACCTGTGTTTCTATTGCACAAAGTCTGCTATTATCCAGCTGCAGGATCAGAACAAATCTCAGCCTTCCTGCCTAGCATTTCTTCATCTGTAGATAATATTTCCTATATCTCTAGAGGATGAACACTTTGTCATTGTAAGAATGAAGACTGAGGGCCAGGAGTGTGGCCTAGTGGTAGAGTGCTTGACTAGCATGCACAAAGAACGGGGTTCGATTCCTTGGTACCACATACATAGAAAAACCAGAAATGGTGCTGTGGCTCACATGGTAGAGTGCTAACCTTGTCCTAAGTTCAGGCCCCAGGACTGGAGGAGGAGGAGGAGGCAGAGGAGGAAAAAATGAGTAAATATTTATCAAATTCTAAAGTACTACAAATAAAACAAGCTGCTGTTTTGCTCATCTGTATTTTCCTGACATCATCCTGGACCTGTGGCACTGCTTGGCAGCCCCGGAGGCTTGGACCTGCTTGTTCTACCTTGCCTGTGAGATGTGGAACATACCCCTCTCTTTCCAGAGGATTTATCACTATAATAAAGGATTTGACCAGTGAGCCCTGTAGTTCTCTCTGCTTTAGTCTTTCACGGACTTGAGTCTGAAGGCAGGGGAAAAAAAGAGAGCAAGACGATGGCTGAAATATTAAAATAAAACTATAGGTGCAAAAGGATAGGCTAAGCCAGGCACTGGTGGCTCATGTCTATAATCCTAGCTACTTAGGAACTTGAACTCTGAGGATTATGATTGAAAGTCAGCACAGGCAGGGATAACTCTTTTCTCCAATTAACTACCCCCTCTCCGCCAAAAAACAAAACAGAGGTGGAGCTGTGGGTGCCAAAAGCATTCAAGTCTCAGTATTGGTCCCCCCCCACACACAATAAGAGACTATTTTGTATATATGCATATAATAAGGGCCTATGATATATATTTTATATATGTATATATAAGGAACTATGATATATATATGTATGCATGTATGTATGCATGCATGCCAGGTTGTGGGTTATGGATGCAAGCCAGGTAGAAACATAGGCTCCAACAGGCTCTTCAGGACAGCTCAGAGATGATCCCACATAGCAGCTCTCACCCTAGCTAAACAAGAGATTATCAGGAAGAGCTTAGGGTGTGTGAGGGGAGGGCAAGTGGGGGGGGATACCATTTCCCTGCCTAGCCTATTGAATAGGAATCTGAGGGTAGGGCTCTTGCTATTTTGTTGATTATTATTATTATTATTATTTTGCCAGTCCTGGGGCTTGAACTCTGGGCCTGGCACTGTCCTTGAGCTTTCTCAAGTCAAATACTCTACCATTTGAACTATAGCACCACTTTCCGCTTTTTCTGTATATGTGGAACAGAGGAATGGAACCTAGAACTTCGTGCATGCTTCATGCATGAACACTCTACCACTAAGCCAAATTTGTGGATCTCTCTTTTTTTTATTGTTGTTGTTTTACCTGTTCTGACTTGAACTCAGGGCCTAAGCACTGTCCTTGGGCTTTCTCAAGACTAGAGCTCTACCATTTGAGTCACAGAACCACTTCTGGCTTTTTTCTATGTATGTGGTACCAAGAAATTGAGCCCAGGTCTTGGTGCAAGCACTCTACCACTCGGCCAAACTCCCAGCCCTGACCTTTTTTGTTTTTAAAAGCTGACTAATTGTGCATTCAGGACTGGAAATCACTTAATGCTCCAGGATTTACAGCTCAACCAAGAAAGGCAGATATGCAGGCAGTGACTCAAATAGTTACTTGGCAGCTGGGTTAGGACTAGACCCCAAGCTAAACCTTGTGGGTGCTATTGGGACATAGACTTTAACTGCTCTTGTGTTGAAGGCTAGGTCTGCAGCTGATGGGAGGTGGCAAAAACCTTAGGGGCAGGACCTAGTTGAGAAAGTGGGTGACCTTGCTTTGGGGACCTTGAACTCTTCCTTCTCCTTCCACTTGATTCCTCAACACTATGGGGTGAGAGTTTTTGTTCCATCATGTTGGCAAATACTGAACAGGACCGAGGACTCCTCATGCCCAGCTAAATACTCATGTACAAAAAACAGAGGGACTACTGATGTGGCTGTAGAAGCCACATCTACCCAGAGTCTGTACCACATCGGCTTACTTGTCTATAGGTAGAGACACCTGTGTCTGTTTTACTGCCTGGATCCTTGTAGCAGAGGCCATTTTCTCCCTGAGTTGACCATAGGCCCACTACATCTGTGTATGTGTGTGTGTGTGTGTGTGTACACACACCTGTGCCAGTATGGGGACTAAAACTCAGGGCCTTATGTTCTCCCTTGGCTTTTTCTCTCAATTCTGGTACTCTACCACTTGAACTACACCATTTCTTTTTCTCTTTCTTTCTTTCTTTCTTTCTTTCTTTCCTTTCTTCTCCTCTCTCTCTCTCTCTCTCTCTCTCTCTCTCTCTCTCTCTCTCTCTCTCTCTCTTCCTTTCTTTCTTTTTTATTTTGATGCCAGTATTTCAACTTGAACTCAGACTCTGGGTGCTTTTCTCACTCAAGGCTAGTGATCTGTCACTTAAACCACAGCTCCACTACTAGATTTTTGATGGTTAATTGGTGATAATTGTTGTTGTTGGTGGTGGTGGTCATGGGGCTTGAACTCTGGGCCTGGGTGTTGTTCCTGAGCTCTTCAGCTCAAGGTTAGTGCTCTGCCTCTTGAGTCACAGCACCACTTACAGTTTTCCGGTGGTTAATTGGAGATGAGAGTCTCACGGACTTTTCTTTTCCGGGCTGGTTTTGAACCATAATCCTCAGATCTAAGCCTTCTAAGTAACTAGGGTTACAGGTGTGAGCCACCGCCGCTTGGCTTTGGTGATTATTTTTCTGGACTTCCCTAGCCACACTGGCCTTCAACTGCGATCCTTAAGATTTTAGCCCCTACTGTAGTTAGGAGGTGTGAGCCACTGGTACCCAGTCACTTCTGGCTTTTCATGATTAATTGGAATAAGAATTTGGAGATATTGCTTGTCACAGTGGCTCACGCCTATAATCCTAACTACTCTGGAGGCTGAGACCTGAGGATCACAGTTCAAAGCCAGCCCGGCACTAAAGACCGTGAGACTCTGATCTCCAATTAACTAGTAGAAAATGGGAAGTAGTGCTGTGGCTCCAGGGGTAGGATGAAAGATAGCTTTGAGCTGAAGAGCTTAGGGACAGTGCCCAGGCCCAGAGTTCAAACCCCACAACTGAAAAAAAAAGAATTTGGAGATATTCCCTGCTTGTGCTGGTTTTGAACCTCAATTCTTAGATTGAGTCACTAGGATTATAGACTTGAGCCATTGGCCTGACTCTGACTATAGTCTATGGATTTCAGAATGAGGGAAAAAGCCAGAAAATAGTCTAAGCCCATTTTGCAAATTCAAGCCTGCTGTCTCACTGGCACTTAGAAGAGCCACTCTTCTTTCTGCTCTATGTTAACCCTTGTTCTCTTCCAGGAAACCTACCAGGAATAAGTGGCAGAGGGGTTATTGTAATAGCCTGCTTTAACAACAGAGAAAGTCATTAGATCAATAGCAGGTACAGGTTGTGGTTTCAAATATTTACTTGTTATAAGACCACAGAAAAGTCTTTTAGTTTTGGAAGCTACTATTATTTCATCTTCGAGAAGGGGATCTATCTGTAGAGGTAAAAGCAAAAGTCAGTCTTACAAATGTGTATGAAAGAGCTATGTAAACTGTAAAGAATATCTGAGTGAGGGTCTTGATTTATTGGAAAATTAGGATGGAAGTATCCAAAACAATTAACTGTTCAGGGAACCATAATGTTCTGCCCAATCACTTGGGAGTGGAAAACAGTGAAAGTAGGGGTTCTTTGTCTAGGTCTACAGCGATGATAGGGCTTCTCTATCTTTCAGAATAGAGCGGTGAGCTCTGGGGCATTCAGGAGACTACAGAAGACTCTGAGGTAGACCTGGTCTCCTCATAGGAGGAAGAAGTGAATGGAATGGTCATTGTTGCTGTCACCTATTGTATCTTTGAAATGCTCATAAACATTTGTCAAGTATATTGATTCCACTAGAAAGTATTCTCCATGCTGAGCTGTTTATTCTCTTGAGAGCCACAACCTGTCATGGCAGGTCCTCTGCCACTTCCACTCCTTCACAAGTGGATTTCTGGCCTCTTTCCCCCCTTCCTCCTCTCTGGTCTTTTTCTTTCTTTCTTTTTTTTTTTTTTGTTGGTGGGACTTGAACTCTGGGCCTGAGTCTTGTTCCTGAACTCTTCAGCTCAAGGCTACTGCCCTACCCCTGGGCCTGGGCATTGTCCCTGAGCTCTTCAGCTCAAGGCTATCACCCAATCCCTGGAGCTACAGCGCCACTGTTAGTTTTAGTGCCTGCGCTGGCTTTGAACCTCGATCCTCATATCTCAGTCTCCTGAGTAGCTAGGGTTACTGGTGTGAGCCACCTGTCTTGGCTCCTTTTGTGACAGAAGTCACTGTCCTTATAAAGTTTTTTAGATTAAGTTAGTGGCCTTCAGAAAAAAGAGAGAGAGATGCAAATCTTCTTTTTATTTGGGGGGGGGGGAAGGGACCACAGATTTCTTTGAAAATCAAAGGAATGCCTCAGGAAAAAATGTGCACCCCAAATACTAGAAGATTCGAAGAGCTCTGAAAAATATCAGGACCACTTCTGGGTCTAGAAGGAATCCCCAACTTTGCATGTATGTGTGGGGGGGGGGGGGCGGTACTAGAGCTTGAACTTAGAGACTAGGCACTGTCTCTTAGCCTTTATGTTCTAGGCTGACACTCAACTACTTGAGCCACAGCTCCACTTCTTACTTTTTACTAGTTAATTGTAGATATGAATCTCTTGGTTTTTCTGCCTGGGCTGGCTTTGAACTGTGATCTTCCAGATCTCAGCATCTTTCGAACTCCTAATTCATTATTAGTGAAGTTGTGGAGATATGGTAAGGAATTGGAAGTTAAAATTTTAAGTCCAAAAAGTCACGGTTATTGTTTCAGATATCTCTCCAGGGTGCAGATGAGACTTAGGTCAGGGCTCTGTTTTCAACTGCCCCTCTCCCCCAGCCCCCCAACATACATTGTTCTCCAAATCCCATGGTGATGGAGCAGATACCCTGGAGGACTGAAAGAAGGCCCACCCTGGCTTCCTTAGCCTGTGCTGGACCTGCCTGTGTGCTTTTCTTTAGACTCAGGGAAGCCAAAATTAGCCTCCCCGTTGTTTCTTTTTCTCATGAGCCTCTAAATTGTATCTCAGGAAAGGATTATTGTGCTCTGGGGACTCTATCTTATCGTGGGGTGTGGAGGAGACCAGAAGTGAAAGGAAAATGGTCTTTGACAAATTGGTTCAATTCAGACAATCACATGACTTTCCAGTAATTGCCCATCACCGGTTTAGTAAAGCTATTGTTTCAGCTCCCAGATATTTGGACAAATGGAAGGCCTGAGGAGGCCTGGGAGTGGTCGGAGGTTCCAGAGCATGGTGTGGTTTGGGAAAGGGGAACCTGGGCAGTCTCTTGACATTTTGTTGGAAATAGCAAAAGCCTGGAGGGTCTGGCTTTTGAATTTGACATTGTCAATCTCTCTATATATATATTTATTATTTTATTATTTTTTTTTGCCAGTCCTGAGCTTGAACTCAGGGTCTGAGCACTGTCCTTAGACTTTCTCAAGGCTAGAGCTCTACCACCTGAGTGTCAGCACCACTTCTGGCTTTTTTCTCTGTATGTGGTACCAAGGAATTGAACCCGGGTCTTCATGCATGCTAGGCAAGCACTCTACCTCTAGGCCAAACTCCCGGCCTCTATTATTGCCAGTCCTGGGCCTTGAACTCAGGGTTTAGGCATCATCTCTGAGCTTTCTTGCTCAAGGCAAGACTATTTGAAACATACGTCCACTTCCAGCTTTTTGTTTCTTAATTGGAGATAAGAATCTGATGAACTTTCTTGCCTGGGCTGGCTTTGAAGCAGGATTTTCAGATCTTAGCCTCCTGAGTAGCTAGGATAAAAGGATTGAGTCACTAGTGTCATCACTCACTTTGAAGGACTGAGAAGACCCTGACAACAGGGATACTTAGGGACATTGAACACCTTCAGGCTCAGAAGGTAGGAAGTTCCATCTGAGATGTGGGCTTTGGCAGTCCTGGCATTTGAGCTAATTGCCTATGTCACAAGGGCCAGAGGCTCTTGATGGCCTTTTTGGGGAGACATGGAAATATTCTCATGGTTAAAAGTAATCTGAAAAAAACAAAAAACAAAAACATGCACTGTGAGCCAGGGGACAAATGTGACCTGAGCTGTGGGGGCTAAAAAGGCTTCACACAAAGAATTCAAGGCATGACCAGGCATTTGCCCCTTATGCAGCTCATCAAAAATTCCTGAGAGAGTGTAGGCTCTGTGCTGACCTCACTCAGCCTGGCTCAGCCAGGGGTCAGTCATGGGATATTTGGGGAAAGAGGTTAGGGGGATGGCTGAAGCATGTGAGAATGTGTGTTTATCAATAGGGAACATTTTTCCCCTGCATGCATGTGGTCATCTGTCTGATATGCCTTATGGGTGGAGGTGGGCAGAGGGGAAGGGAGTGTCCAGTCACCAGCAACAGAAAAGAGCCATGAGGTCATCCGAGCAAAAGGCTTTCCTCACTAACCACTCGTAGCAATTGTCTTCCTCGCTTGCATTCCCAGTAGCTTACCTCAACTCCCACGGACCCTTCTTATATAGGGGAATTCCTGCTTTAGAGATAGTCTCTTCTATCTGAAAACAGATCCTGATAGACAGTGATAGATTATTTGGCAAGGGATTTGAAATTTGAGAACAGCAAGTATTTTCTTTTACTTTACTCTTCTTCCTTCCTTTTTTTGTTTTTGTTTTTGTTGGTCATAGGGCTTGAAATCAGGGCCTGGTCACTGTCCCTGAGCTGTTTTTGCTCAAGGCTCTACCACTTTGAGCGATAGCACCATTTCTGGTTTTCTGGTGGCTAATTGGAGATAAGAGTCCCACGGCGGCTTTTCTGCCCAGGCTAGCTTTGAACCAGAATCCTCAGATCCCAGCCTCCTGAGTAGTTAGGATTACAGGGTGCCCAGTGGCATCTCCATCACTTCAGATCTTATCTGATGCTATTTCCTGACCCTATCCTGGCCCTTTACCTCCCAGCCTAGGCACAGCTTTCCTGGAGACCTTCACCCACCTTGGCCACACCTTCTCCCAAGGTCCCACTATTAGAGGTCTCCACTAAGATCTGGGATTCTGCCACCCTCCTCCCTCTCCCCCGACCCAAAGTCTGCCAGATTAGTGTTATCAGAAGGAGAACTGAGACCTGAAAATCTATGTTATAAACAAGACACCTGGGACTCTGCCAGCCACTAAGTTTAAGAACAACTACGTTGCTTATGGCTAGAAACTTATTTTGCTCCAATATGCTAGGATTGCAGTGATAGAAGCATGCAGCCTCAAATGCATAAGCACACTGCCTGCTACCATTCAGGTGAGTGTTAAAAACAATGAACTCCCACTGAAATGGAGGGACAGAGGGTATATGAACGCAGCAGCGGTACTCTTAGACATTATATTGAAAATGAACTATATAACTGGTGGGTGGAGACTGGAAGAGAGCAAGCAAGTGACACTGTTCCCCACAAAGTCCTCATTACTTGACTTATGTAACTGTAACCCCTCTGTATGTCACTTCTATAATAACAATTAAATAAGTAAATACAAATGTATTAAAAAAAAAAAACTAAAACAGGCTGGGCACCCTGGCTCACGTCTGTAATCCTAGCTACTCAGGAGGCTGCAATCTGAGGATTAAGGTTCAAAGCTAGCCCAGGTATTCAAGTCCATGAGACTCTTATCTTTGATTAACCACTAGAAAACCAGAAGTGGTGCTGTGGTTCAAGGGTGATAACCTTGAGCTGAAGAGCTCAGACCCCTCAACTGACAAAAACAAAACAACAACAAAATAACAACAACAACAACAACACATACACACACACACACACAAAACCTAAAATAATGAAGCCTTAGTTGCTAGCTTTTTGATACTCTTGCTTGACGATCTAGGAGAACCATGCCTGCGATTTAAAATCACACATGGTATGGTCTCCAAGCAGACATTATGCATGTGGAAGTTTTCTTTAAACTGTACATTGGAGTCCCAGGAAGTGGTTCCATTGGCAGTGTAGAAATAGGCCCCTGGTGGGGGAGGGAAATGGGGACCAAGACATGAGAAAGGGTATCAATGTATGTGAATTAATGCATCTCCTATCTGGCAAATATAATGTAACCCTTCTTTTAATTACAATAAAAATATATGAAAAAAAAACAGAAATAGGCACCTGGTAATGGCTTGGGGCTTTCCATTTAAAGGTAAAAAGAAGAGCCCCATTGTGGGAGAAACCAGTTGGTCCTGGTCTCTAGACTCTAAGATGAGCAAAGGAAAAGGCTGGACCTCTGGGGAGGCTAGGGAACAGAGGTTCTGATGTTGTGAGCTGGTGGGGCTATGAATCTAGTCAAACCTGGTATTCTGGGGCCAGCTGGCATTTTGGAAAGAGATGGTTATATTAAAGAGCCCATGCTGGGGTTCCCTTAGTCCAGGTCAGCAAAGGGGAGGGTTGGTTTCTTTTCCTAGAACCACAAGGAGGTGGAGGGTGCAATAGTGACAATGCAAGGCTGTGAGAAGTCACAGCAGAAGTAATCATAACTGCAAATATTTCCTCAGGGTTGCTCCCTTAGCATTGGTCCCTGGGCCTACTCCTGATTGACTCATTTAATAACATGGACTAACAGTTCTCTGAGGGAGTCCTTAGCACTCCTGCTGTACAGAAAAGGAACCTAAGGCATGCACAATGCACAATTAGGAAGCCGTTTATAGCTAGCTGTGAACTCAGACAATCCAGCTTGACAGTGCATAGCCCTACCCACCAGTCTGTGGTAGTGATTTATCCTAATGATGCTGCCTTTACAGCAGAGTAAGCACTTACTGTGTACTTACTGTGTATTGGGTGTTGTAGTCCTTGATTTTTAAATTTGTTATTCACATTGTTTACTAATGCTTTTCATTTAGAAGCATTCATATATATCTGCATATATATATGTATATATATATGTATATTCTTTATGCTGGTACTGAGCTTGAAACTTGGGGCCTGTGCACTGTCCTTGAGCTTTTTTTTTCTAGGCTATCACTCTACCACTTGAGCCAAAGTTCCACTTTTTGACTTTTTGGTGGTTTGCTAGAAACAAGGGTCTTATAGACTTTCCTGCCTCAGTGGCTTTGAACCACGATCCTCAAGTCTCAGCCTCTTGAGTAGTTAGGATTACAGGTATGAGCCATGTGGTACCTGGCTTAAATCGATGTGTTTTTCCTTCCCACAATAAATATATTTGGATACATTTTAGATACTCGTTTACTGGATATATACCTTTATGTGTGTATATTTACTTATTTATTCATTTGTTATTATGCTTGGGATTGAACCAGGGCTTCACACATGTTAGGCAAGCACTCTGCCACTGTGACACACACACAAACCTAAATACATGATTTTTATATTTGTGTATATGAATACTGTACATGTGACTCAGACCACATGGGACAATAGGTAGCCAAGGCAGGTAGATGGAGCCACATATGTGTAATAATAAATATTTCTTCTTTCCAGTACTAGAATTTGAACTCAGAATTACATACTTGTTCAATCTTGCTTGCCTGGCTGATGTTCTACTATTTGAATCACATCTCCAGCCCTGCTTTTTGCTGGTTATTTTGGAGCTAAAGTCTCTCAGACATTTTTCTCAGCTACTTTAGACCTTCATATTTTATTTACCCTCCTGAAGAACACACCACTGCATTTCCACATTTTGTACATCAACCTGTTTAAATGGCTGAAGACATTTGTCAGTTATTCCATTCACATATATGGCAGTTTATCCAGCAAGGCTAGTTTTGAGATAGGGCCATACAGTTCTAGCCCCACAGGAAGGATGGGAGAGACATCTGGAAATTCTAGCATTGCCAGGTGTTGGCCTAGTGTTTATTCTGTCTCTGTTTCTCTCTTTCTGTCTGTCTGCTTTTCAGCTTCACTACAACCTTAGGAGATGGGAAATACTTGTATTTCCACGTAACAGATGGGGATTGGTGAGGTACTGGAATGAAGGCAATGGACAGCTCACTGTCACTCTCCTCCTTCTGGGAGTGGAAGCCAGACTTAATCATGGCAACACCTTTACTTTTTGGAAGTTCATGAACTTTGAGAGTCCTCAGAAAACTAAAGCTAAGCAGGAAGTTCCTAGGGGGACACTGGAAATTCTGCAATAAAACAGCCACTCTGCCAGTGTCAGTGGTTCACACCTATAACCCAAGTTACTCAAGAGGCTGAGATTCTGAGGACCATGGCTTAAAACTTGCCAGAACACAAAAGTCCATAAGACTGTTACCTTCAATTAACCAGCAAAAAGCTGGAAGTAGAGGTGTGGTTCAAGAGGTAGAGCACTAGGCTTGAGTGAAAAAGCTAAAAGACAGCACAAAGGCTCTAAATTCAAGCCTAGTATAGCACACACACCGCAAACCAATAAATTGTGGGCACTCTTTAGTGTGAGGCTAGCAAAATAAAGAAGGCGTGACAATGTTTCTGGCTCCAAATTTGAAAATAGAGCATACTAATAGTGGGAGTTCTTGCCCTAGCTTCACTGGAACCTATGAACAGTTGGGCCAGGAGATCTGAATTAAATCACACCAGGCACAAACCCCAGTGATTATGGTGCTTAGCCAGGGTTGGGCATTATGGTCACAGTTCATGGTTATGTTCACACCTCCCAATGAGGAGACACTGGAGTTTCCAAGGGCCGTTCCCAGTTTTCAAATCCTCTTGCTTAGACAGAAACAGTCTGTGAGGTCTGAGCAGGCCTCCTCTTGTGTTACAAAGGCAGAAGAAGATGGTTCTCACTGAGAGAATGTGCAATCTGGTCCATGGTACATCTTCCTCAGGGCTGGATTGAGATGATTTCAGGAATGCAACCATTGCAGCTTGCTGAGAGTCAGATCAAAGCCCTCCCTTCCTTAGACGGGGTTTAAGCTTTTCTTTGATTCACAAATCCATTGCTTGGTTCTCTTTTTCCTCTGAAGGCTTAGGGCTGGGGATGTAGCTTAGTGGCAGTGTTGAGCAGGCAGCCTTTCAAAGGTGTGGCTCCCTCTCTATTCTGTGGGCTCTGCTCTGCCTTCCCAATCTAGCCATCAAGGCCTATCACAGACTGCATCCAGGCCTTGTTTTGAATCTAAGGCTAATGACAGCTCCACGTGTATCAGGCCAGAGTCAGCTTTCTGGAGACCAGCAGGTGCTGATGTACAGGCATTCACATGCCTCAGCTGGGCCTGAGTGCAGGCTGCTTCAGTCTGGGTTGGTGACAGCACTTCCTAGCCCAGGGCTTTATTGTGTGCTATCTTATCTCAATAGGAAAAGGCAATTCAGGGGAAGAATTTCCTTGTCACAGTGCTCCTGGCTTCCCTTTGTTCAGCTTTCTTAGCCTGGTTCATCCCTTGGGCCAGGCTATTACTCACATCCAGGGAGGCACTTTATCAGGACTTGTCTTAGAGACAGGGTCTATTTTTTTTTTCTCAGAGCCAGACAAACTGGGATCTCTCTGCCCTTTGTGGCCTGACATCTTACAATTAGTCTGCTCAGAAGCTGGCCACTGTTGGGAAGCTGCTGGGAAAGCAGTCCTTAGTATTCTAGCTCTTCCCTTTTCCCTAGGAAAACCCTAGGCTCTGGGTACTCTTCACTGTAAAATAGATGCCAGTCTGAAGGGACAGCCATCTCATGATAGGTACAATTGTGAGGATCTTTATTTTCTATACCACCTTTCTTTGAAAAACTTCAAAACTGGCCAGGCTCTGGTGGTTCATAGGCTTGAACTTGGAGCCTGGGTGCTGTAGCTGAGCTTCTTTGGCACAGGTTAGCAGTCTACCAATTGGGCCAGAGCACTACTTCTGGCTTCTTCTGTTTATGTGATACTGAAGAATGGAACCTAGGACTTCATGCATGCTAGGCAAACATCACTAATACACATTCCCATCCCCAGTATGAGAATCATCTCCAATTCACCGCCAAAAAGCTGGAAGTAGAGCTGTGGCTTAAGTGGTAGATAGCTAGCCTTGAGCAAAAAGGCTCCGGGACGGTGCCCAGGCCCTGAAATCAAGCCTCAGGACTGGCACACATACACACAAGAAAATGTCAAACCTATGGGAATCATGTAATGAACTTGCTTATGCCATTCCTCTAGATTCACAGATTGTTCCCATGTGGTCCTATTTGTATCCCTGTATCTATCAATACCACCACCACCACCCCTGCCCTGCCTCAGTCGTGGGGCTTGAACTCTGAGCCTGGGTGCTGTCCCTGAGCTCTTCAGCTCAAGGCCACCGCCCTACCCCTTGAGCCACAGAGCCACTTCTCGTTTTCTAGGGGTTAATTGGAGGTAAGAGCCTCAGGTCCTTCTGTGCCTGGGCTGGCTTTGAACCTTGTCCTCAGATCTCAGCCTCCTGAGTAGCTAGGATGACAGGTGTGAGCCACCGCGCTTGCTTCCTTGCTTGCTTCCTTCCTTCTCCCCCCCTCCCTCCCTCCCTCCCTCCCGTATTGGTATGAGACCTGACTCCTGGCTTTTTCAGTCAAGGTTGAGGCACGGCTCCACTTCCGGCGTTGGGGTGGTTTACTGAAGATAAGAGTCTCCCGGGCATTCCTGCCTAGGCTGGAGGGTTACACCCGTGAGTCACCCAGGCCCGGGAAGACTCTCTTCCGAAAACCCCGCCAGCGCCCACATCACCAGAGGCTCGGCAGCCAGGCCCGCCCGCGGCGGACTGCGGGCACCGCCTCCGGCGCGGCGGACTGCGCGTGCGCCCCGCGCGGGGCCGCGCGTTCCCGCCGCTCCCGGAAGTGCCCGCCCACCGCCTGGAGCCCAGAGAGCGGCAGACGTTTGGGCGCCGTGGCCTCCCTGCCCACGTCCCTCGAGGGGACCGCGAGACTCTCCCGCGGGGACGGCCGTCGCTGAGCACCTGGAGAGTGAGAAAAGGGGGGCGTGCACACACGCACTACACACACCGCACATCCCACGCACATCACATACACCACGCAGACACCACACACCACACTTTTAGTCACATCTTACATGGAATACCGCAGAGGTCCACCTCCACTGCAGTGTAGAAGCAGGCTCCCGTGGTTTAGGCCTGTAATCCTCGCTAGAGGCTGACTGAGATCAGAGGCATTTCAAAGCCGGCCCGACCTTCAGCCCTAGAGATTTTTGTTTGTTTGTTTGTTTGGGTCTGAGACCGGGACTGGATGCTTTCACTTATTGCCTGGCGCTGTGTCAACTGAGTCAGGCTTCCAACCCCAGCTTTTGAGACTGCATCGCCAATTTTTAAAGAAGCCACAGGTGGAGTTGGTTCAAGTGGTAGAGCACCTTGGGGGGGGGGAAGAATCTCAGTGATAGCACCTAGGCTGAGTTCAAGCCCAACACACACAGATAACACCCCCCTCCCCCAATGTGTCTCAGGTTGTTCTGGAGTGCCTGTGTCAATGTATTTCAACTTTGTGAGTATGTGTGTGTGTGCTTACTAGGTCTTGAACTCAGGACCTGGACACTGTCTTTGATCAAGGCTAAAGTGCTCCATCACATGAGTCACAGCTTCACTTGGTGCTTTTGGATGGTTCATTGGAGATAAGATCTTACAGACTTTCCTGCCTGAGCTGCTTTGAATTATGATGCTTAGATTACTGGCATAAGCCACCTGCAGCATCTCAATGTTAATTTTAGGGGGAAAATCATATGCAAGAGCAAAGATCAATACCTGCACCATTGGGAAACATAAAAGACCAGAAAAAGAAGTGCCCAGAACCTTGGGACTTACTGTGAATTACAACATTTCTTTTCTGGGTGTTTATACAGGTACCAGTCTTTTGTGGGAAATGTATTGACTGGCATGCTCCTAAAAGAGCAAAAGGAAAAGATAGGAACTTTTGTGATGTGGAGACTGAATTCAAAGCCTTGTACTTGCTAGGCAAGTGCTCTACCATTTGAGTCACATGCCTATAAAAGGAAAGAAATTTAGCCTCTCGTTTTACAGATGGGCAAACTGTGAACCAGAAAGGGAAATGACAAATAGCACATTGAACTGGAGGTGGCATCCGCTGGAGCCCATTCAGGCTCCCTGGTCCTGTGCCTCTGCTTAAACATAGTCTTTAGTTCAGTATAGCAGGCATGATGTAAGTATATTATCACAGGGTTCTCCTATGTCCTTTCATTATACTGAAGTACTGGAGTCGGATAACTTGTTCAGGATTTAAACAGGCTTTAGGAAAATCTTAGTACTATCACCACTCTCCCTAAACGATACAAATGAAATGGATAAAGTCCTCCTTCCCCTGGCCGAGAGCTCAGTAAGGACTGGATAATCATTGATCACGGTGGGTATTAAAGGGATCCAGATCTCTAGTACCTTCCAACTTGGCTCTCATTCTTTGGTTACTGTCTTTCAGCATCTGTATTAAGAGGTATGGAGGAAGAAAAATTAACTCCGCTTCAAAATCCACTTTTAGGCCAGGTGCCAGTGGCTCATACCTGTAATCCTAGCTACTCAGCAGGCTTCAAGCTGAGGATCAGGGTTCAAAGCCAGCCCAGGCAATAAAGTCCATGAGGCTCATATCCAATTAACTAGCAAAAAGCAGTTAGTGGGGCTGTGGTTCAAGTGGTAGAGCACTATTAGCCTTGAATAAAAGTTCAGTGACAGTGCCCAGGTTCAAACCCCAGAACACTCTTTCTTTCTCACACACATTTAGCAACATCTTACACAGTTTGATAAGTATTAATCCACTAAGTCTTTACTGCAAGCTTTCTGGGTGGGCACTATTCTCAGTATAACTTAGGGATTCATAAAAGTTTGGTAATATGCTCTGAGCCATGTAGATAATAGGCAGCTCAACTAGTGTGTGTGTGTGTGTGTGAACTCAAGGCTTGGATACTATCACTTAGATTATTTGCTCAAGGTTGGTTCTCTATCACTGGGGCCAGAGCTCTATGTCTAGCTTTTTGGTGGTTAATTGGAGATAAGAGTGTCTCAGACTTTCCTGCTTGGGCTGGCTTCAGGCTGTGATCCTCTGATCTCAGCTTCCTGGGGAACTAGGATTGCAGGCATGAGACACTGTCACCTAGCCACAGCTAAGGCACTTGTTATACCTTCTGCCAGGTGAATGGACAGGGGAAGATGACTGCACCCTCGTTCCCCAGCCTCTCTGCAGTATAAGCAGATAACCCTTTGCACTCAGCAGTCATCTCCATTGCACTCTTGGCCTTCCTAGATGCCTTGTAGCTTTCCACACTGGGATAGAGGCCCACTCTTACTAGGTAGAGAAGACATTTTGGTTGGCATCTCTTCACCAAGACTCTGGGATGCTAGATCTTTACATATAAGCAGATTCTTAAATAATAAAGCCAGACTTAACTTCTAAAATCCTGTTTGGTGGTTCACTGTGAAGAGATGAGAGACTGGAGAACAGTTGGGACCATGCTCATAGGAACTGGTTTGTGAGGAGTGGAGGTGGGATGATAAGATCGAAGGAAATGGGGCTGGGAGTGTGGCCTGATGGTAGACTGCTTGCCTAGTGTGCAAGAAAACATGAGTTTAATTCCCCCAGTACCATATACACAGAAAAAGCTAGAAGTGGTGCTGTGGCTCAAGTGGTAAAGTTCTAGCCTCAAGAAAGCTCAAGGACAGTGCCAAGGCCCTGAGTTCAAGACCCAGAACTGGAACACACACACACAAAAAAAAAATCAAGGGAGATATTTGTGCTACTAAGACAACATGATCACTTGATGTTCTTGAGCAATGTCCACACCGCTCATACCCAGACACCTGCTGACCTTCCTTGGAAAAATGAGGTAAAGGCAAACTTGGGAAATGTATCCCAAGTATCCTACCCCATGCCTTCTGCTTTCCTACTCAATACGTGAGGTTCAATCTGCTGCCCACTTTCACTGTACCTCGAGTCATTTCCTGCTTCCTGAAAAGTCCATAAAGATAAGGAACTCACTACTTACCCTTGGCCTACCTGAGCAAGTCCGTCACCTTCCTATTCGAGGAGCTTCCACAGGTGGAGGGTCAAGCACTAACTAGCCAGGTGACATGGCTTGACTCTTTTCCAGGTTCTTTGATGGTCTAAACCCATACTGCACCATCTGTTCTGGCCATATGGCATTTCTACTTCCTTGACTAGTGTCTACCCTTTCCCCTCTTCAGCCCTCTGTGGTTTCTTTTTTCTTTTCAGTACTGGGGTTTAAATCCAGGGCTTGTGTTTGCTACACAAATGCTCTACTACTTGAGCCATGCCAGCCTTTATTGCTTTAGTTATTTTTCTAGTAAAATCTTGTTTCCTCCCCCTCCCCCAGTGGGCCCTCCTATTCACACTTCTCCCATAGCTAGGATGACAGACAAGTGTTACCATGCCCAGCAGTTTACTGGATGAAATAGGATCTTGTACACACACAATAGAGCTGACCTGGACTACTATCCTGTTTATATGATATGTCCTGTATAGCTGAGATCACAAGTGTAATCACTACATCTGGCTCTCTATCATTTTGTTTGCTGGAATGTCTGCTCTTACACCATAGGCCTCCATTCAAATTCTTCTCTTCCCTCAAAGTACATACAACCTTAATGGTTAAGACCACAAGGCAAAGCTGATAAAATTTCCCTTACAAGACAAGCAGGGACCCTAAATTGATACTGGGCATAATAATGTGGCTTTAAATTCCATGCTAGTTCTGCATGACTTGAGATTAAGATCTGTGGAGAAGCCTGTAGAGCCTCCCTGCTCTGTATGTACCTCTTCCCACTGCCGGGGCTTGTGCCACCCCTCAGTAGAAACCAGGAGGCAGCTGCTGAGTCACTCAGGTCATTGTGGTTCTGCCAGGAATGGAGCTGTGTCTCCTGGCGTTTTTCCAGTTGCCCTGTGTCAGACTGCTGTGACCACGCTGGAACACAGACTTCCACTGTGTTCCACAGTGAGAGCCTTCAACTCATTCATTTATTCACACCAGCACTTGCTCCTTTCTGGTCCCATTCCCCTTCGCCCCAGCGCTCATGATCATGGAATCAACGTAATACTGTGCTTGAACTGGACACTTGCCAGTGTGTCCTCATGCTTTGCAGGCTTTCCATTGTCTCCCAAAGCACACAAACGCCTTCACATGCAAACTCAGCTTCAGTACACACTTTGCCAGGCTGCAGGGAGTCCTGTTACCTGGAGCTTTGCTTGTCCTTGCAAAACCAGTCATCTCCCAGCCACCTGGCTCACCGGCAGTCTGCTGCAAAATTGCAGGGAGTAGCTGTGGAGCAGAGGCCAGGTGTGGGCTGGTCCTGTGCATGTGCCACCCATGCTCAGCAGATGCATGGGAATTCCTGAGCTTAGCCAGGTCTGGGGGGGAGGGTTCTGCTAAGATCCACCCAAGAAAACTCTTTGTTAAGTGACCTCATCTGTTGATGGTTGTACAGAGCAAAAGACAGGATAGGAAACAGGATCTGAAGGCTCCTCCACTGCTCACCCCTTTTTTAATAGCCCAGGCTGGCCCCCAATTCATGATCTTTATGTCTCAACCTTCCAAGTGCCTGGATTACAGGTATGTACCACCACATCCAGTTCAATGTCCTTCAGTGAAATAATACAGGTTATATTTACAAAGCAGGGACCATTTTTGAAATTCTGATCTTCAGAACAAACTGTGCATGTTCAGGTTTTGGAGCCAGAGTCATAGCTCCATCCTGCGCTCACTGACAGCTCTGCCTGTCATCGTAGCAGCTTCAATGCCTGCCACAGATGTCACGGAAGTTTGACTTGCTCAATCCTGAAAAATACCTGACGTTAGGCTCTGAGCTGACGCACTGACTGACGAAGGTGTAAATCGTCAGGTGTCAAGTCCACTGGCTCACAACACTCCTGTGCACCTGGGACCTGAGAGTCTCCATATTGTCTCTGTTCCTTTCAGGATTCACATCTTCAGGGTCCCACTGTGGGAAAAAGACACAAAGGATACCTTGATGAAACAGACACTTCCTGTCTACCACAATCCCCAAGTCCCAGCCCTGGACCCTGTGATCCAAGCACATGCACGACAGGAAGTGGGTAGTGACAACTTCACCATGACAGGTTTTCTTTCCTATTCTTTTTTCTATGTATGTGTGTATGTGTGTGCTGGTACTGGGGCTTGAGCTCAAGGTCTGGTTAATGTCCCTGAGCTTTTTCTCTGAAGGCTAGCATTCTACTATTTGAACCACAGCTCTACCTCTGCCCTTCTGGTGATTAGTTGGAAATAAGAATCTCACAGACACCCAGGCACAGCGGCTCACGCCGTAATCCTAGCTACTCAGGAAGCTGAGATCTGAGGATCAGGGTTCAAAGCCAGCTGAGAGACTCTTATCTCTAACCACTAGAAAACTGGAAGTGGTGCTATAGCTCAGGGAAAGTGGCCAGAAGAATCTCACAGACTTTCCTGCTCAGGCTGGCTTTGAATCAAGATTCTCTAACTCCAATGCCCCCCGCCCCCCCACACGCTTTTTTTCCCTCATTCCTGTAGCTTGAAAGCTCCTTTTGCTCAAGGCTAGCGCTCTACAAGTTGAGCCACATAGCCACATAAAGCTTTTTCTATTATTAATTGAAGATAAGAGTCTCACAGATTTTCCTGCCTGGTCTGGCTTTGAACTGCAATCCTCAGCTCTTAGCCTCCTGAGTATCTAAGATTACAGGCATGAGCCATCAGCACCTAACTTATTTATTTATTTATTTATTTATTTATTTATTTAGCTTTACTCCGTAGCTATGATGAGTGAGGGAATTTTAAGCATGCATCACCACAATAGGCCTTGATATTATAGTTTTCTTCTGTGTGTGGGGCAGGGGTGGGGTGGGGAGGGGGGGAGTGTGCAGTACCAGAGCTTAAACATAAGAGTGCTTGCTCAGCTCACAGGGCTGGCACTCTAGCACATGTCCAGCACAGGCCAGTTTTCCCAATACTTGAGATGATTATAACTAAGTCAAGGAGTTACTAAATAGCCATCATCAACAGAATAGCCCCACTCCCTTTTCTACTCCTTCCCACCCCGCTTTTCCACTGTTCTCTGCTTTAACAAACTCTTATCCGGTCAGGCTGAGTCACATGCCCATTATCCTCCAAATTCCTAATGACTAATTCAGTCCTGGGTGAGATTATGCCCACTCTGTGGCTGAGGGAAGAAGGAAGCCTGTCTTGATCCTGCAGCCCTGTGAGTTCCCACTCCTCCCCGTGTGTTACCTCTACCTCCCATTGGCACCTGCACACCAACAGCTCTGGCCTTTTATGGGCCATCTGCCCATGGGAGCAGGTCACTAGCTTGTTTTCTTTCACTGGGCCTCAGTTTCACCTGTATTATCTGTGGGGTTGAATAAGCAGCTAGATATCATGATCTTTTATATTTCTGAGATTCTGTGACTGAAGATAACAAACTGTCACATCACATGTGACAGTATCCAGAGACTCAGATACAAGAAGCAGTGGGTGGGAGCTGGGAATGTGGCTTAGTGGCAGAGTGCTTGCCTAGCATGCATGAAGTCCTGGGTTCAATTCCTTGGTACCACATACATAGAAAAAGCTGGAAGAGGTGCTGTGGCTCAAGTGGTAGAATGCTAGCCTTGAACACAGAGGGGCTTAGGGATGGAGTCTATGGCCTGAGTTTATGCCCTAAGACTGAAATCAATAGATAAATGAAGGAGGAGGAGCAGGAGGAGGAGGAGGAGGAGGAGAGGAAGGAGCAGCAGCAGTAATGGTAATAAAGGATATGTCTGCTTGGCCAGGATAATCTCTTTGGGCAAGATCATAGACCTAGGCATGAACATGCACTCAGACAACAAACTCTGCCAGCTGCCCAGACATAAGCTAAATCCAACAATCCATGCCTTGGAGCCTTAGGTAAGGTTTTCAAGGCTCACTGAGAATGTTCGTTATGCTGGCTATAAACAGTTCAGTTTAAAAGAAGAGCTTAACTCAAGTGATTTACTGTTAAGAACCGAATCAAATTCTACTACTTGGTGTTTAAAAAACTTAACACATTAAGCTGGGCGCAATGGCTCATGCCTGTAATCCTAGCTACTCAGGAGGCTGAGATCTGAAGATCAAGGTTCAAAGCCAGCCCGGGCACTAAAGACCATGAGACTCTTATCTCCAATTAACCACCAAAAAAAAAAAAAAAACCAAAAACAGAAGTGGTGCTGTGGCTCAAGGGGTAGGATGGTAGCCTTGAACTGAAGAGCCCAGGAACAGTGCCTAGGCACAGAGTTCAAGTCCCACGACCAACCAACCAACCAACAAACAACAATAACAAAATTTACCACATTAAAAAAGATCCTTAAAATCTAGTACTGGTGGCTGACATCTGAATCCTAGCTACTTAGGAAGCTGAGGTCTAAGGATCGTAGTTCAAAGCCAGCCTGGACAGCAATGTCTGACTACTCCCTCCCCACCACCAGTCCTAGGGCTTTAACTCAGGGTCTAGACACTATCCTTGAGCTGCTTTTTACTCAGGGCCAGTGCCCTAACACTTGAACCACAGAACCACTCCTGCCTTTTTCTGAGCAGTTTTAGATAATAAAGCACACAGAGTTGGCCACCAGTGGCTCTGCCTGTAATCTTAGCTTCTCAGGAGGCTGAGTCCTGAGTTTTATAGTTTGAAGCTCAGCCTCCTGAGTAGCTAAGATTATAGGCGTGAGCCTGTAATTGGAGTCGGTGGCCGACTCTGTGAGCTCTAATATCTGATTAAACACCAAAAAGCCAGAAGTGGATCTTTGGCTCAAGTAGTAGTGGGTAGCCTTAAATGAAAAATAGCTCAGTGACAGCACCCAAGCCCTGAGTTCAAGCCCTCATACTGGCACAAATAAATAAATAAATATATATAAACAAACAAATAACATAAAATAAAATGATAAACGATCCTTGCATCTCCAGTGATTCTGTGCCATGGAATGAAACCCATTTGGTTCAGGTAGTTCTGCTTTCGGCACCTACTGGGGTTAGGCCAGGCTCCTGGTACCCACTTCTCACAGACTTGTGTCAGACGTAGATGACTCCTTTAACCAAAGTCTTTCCCGACCTTAGCTAAGATTCCAAGTGAAAAGTCCCTGGCCCCTCAGCCTCTGATCCACCTTCCTGAAGCAGTAGGTGCCTGTTCTTTTCTCTAAGTGGACTGTGTGCTCTTCTGATTATTTTCCCCAGTACTGTCTTGAGCTTTTTATTTTTGGCCAGTCCTGGGGCTTGAACTAGGGCCTGAGCATTGTTCTTGGGCTTTCTCAAGGCTAGAGTTCTACCAGTTGAGCCACAGCACCATTTCTGGCCTTTTCTACGTATGTAGCACCGAGGAATCGAGGCCTTTGTGTATGCTAGGAAAACACTCTATCACTAGGCCAAACTCCTGGCCCCTTAAGTGAACTCTTAAAGTAGATTAAGTCCTAGAAAATACTACATTCTCTCTCCCCACACCTCTCTGGTAATACTGGGGTTTGAGCCTGAACTCAAGGCCATGTATTTGCTAATAGGTTCTCTACTACTTAAGCTACACACCTAGTCCCTTTTGTGCTTTACTCATTTTTCATGTAGGGTTTTGAGTTTTTTGCCCCTGACTGGCCTCAGTCCATGACCCTCCTACTCATCTACGGCCTTTCACGTGCTAAGACTGCAGACTCAACCACTGCAACTAAGATGGGGGCTTGGAAACAGTTTGCCTGGATCGTTTTAAACCTCTATCCTCATGAGCTCAACTTCCAGAGTAGTTGAGATTACAGACTTAGCCACATACTAATTTTTTTTTCCCTCTTTTGAGACATGGTCTATGCTATGAGCCTAGGGTGGTCTCAGCAAGATTATAATCTGGTAATTGTCTACGGTCTTGGGATGACAGACATGTAGCACCACGCATGGCTTCACCTCTGGCTTCTAAATCTACAGAATGTTATTTTCAGGGTTGGGGATTTGATTTCAGGGCCTAATGTATGCTAGGCAACTACTGAAGGACTGTACCACATCCCCAGCCCAAATAACCTGTTTTAAAACCTTATGTGGTAGAATGCTTGCCTAGGATGTATGAAGCCCTGGGTTCAATTCCTCAGTACTACCTAAACAGAAAAGGCTGAAAGTGGTACTGTGGCTGAAGTGGTAGAGTGCTAGCCATGAATAAAAAGACAAGGGCTCAAGCCTTCAAGGACAGGGCTCAAGCCCTGAGTTCAAGACCCATGACTGGCAAAAACAAAACAACAAAAAACCTTTCTGTCAAGTCTGGGCACAATGATGTTTGCCTGTAATGTCAGCACTCAAGAGATTAAAGCAGCAGGTCTATAGTTCTAGGCCACTCTGGGCAACATAGCAAGATACCCCATCTCAAAAAAATAAAAAAAGCAAGCAAGCAAGCAAGCAGGCAAAGAAAAGAGCAGAAAGAAATGCATTCATTACTTGACTTATGTAACTGTAGCCCCTCTGTACATAGCCTTTATGGCAACAATAAAAACATTCTTTTAAAGGCATAGCAACAAATTCTCTGTAACAAACACATTGCTGGAAAACAGGCACGCCATCAGTGTGAGCCCGTCAGAAACAGGCCTGGGAAATGACAGGTACTGGGCTGTCAAAGCACGTGCTGTCTCATTCCCAGGAGCGGGGGTGGCCTGGAGACCACAGCCAGCTGCCCTAGCTCCAGGAAAAACAACACACAGGATTTTATCATAACAGCCACGCCCAGTGCCACACTGGTGACCTTCAGCTACTCCACCTGCTCACAGATCCCTGCTCCAAATCACGCTTCTTCACTGGGGCTGCATTTTCCCCTAGTCTCCCCTTGAGTGGATTTAGCATGAATATCCCTAAAGCAGGAAGGACGCTGAAGTAAGACTCCTGAAATCCCACTCATTCTCATCATGGCATCTCCATTTTGCTTCCTGGGAATGGAATCCCAGGTCTCACAATTGCTAGGCAAGTGATGTATCACTGAGCTACACTCTGGCTGCATCCTATTTATTTGATTTATAACGGGACCCAGGGAACTCTTAAGTCACCGCTAGTACTTTAACCACTTGAGCCACACTTGTAGCCTGGCTTTTTGTTGGTTATTTTTGGAAATAGAATCTCACAGACTTTTTTTCCTGCCTGGGTTGTCTTCCAACCACAGCCTTCTGGATCTCAGCTTCCTGAGTAGCTAGGATTACAGCTGTGAGTCACAATCACTGTTCTGTTCTCATTTTCACTAAAGGAGTTTTAACAAAAATGGAAACTAAAATCAAGGCATGGAAGTCCCTCCTGGAAGAGAGATAGCACCATTGTTCATACCTGCTGCAGGTTCAGGGCTTCCCAATACTTCTGCTGTAGGATAAAAAGAGAGACAGGGAAAAAAAATGTTGGACAGATTTTTGCCACCATCACAGAGTAGTGCCCAGTGCAAGCCTGTCTGATCTGTGAGCCAGGAGATACAGCTTCATATGTCTGGGGACAAAGGGAAAGCTCAGTGCAGCAAGCAGTAAGGCAGCTGTGATTAGGAGAAGCAATTCAGTTTAAATGAAGAACAGAATTCTCATGATGGTTATGAAAGGCTTTGGATCCAGGGAGACATAACTACATAGATTTAAAAGTTACTATTATTAGAAATTACTGTTATTAATGGCAATAATATTAATAATAATACATTTCCCAGTTATTAACCACTTCTCTGAGATGATTCCATGGGAGGCCATAAAACCAAAAAAGAGATACACATAAAATTCCCACTTGAAATATGAGGTGTTTGCCACTAGCTAGGACTTATTTTCCCTTCGCCTTTGCTGCATGCTTGGTTCTACTCCAAACCTCAAGTATGCCTGACTCAGGTTCTTGGAGGGCGGACTCCAGTGTCTGCTCTCATTCTTCCCGTGCTTGCTTGCTTCCTGCGGTGCCTGGAGACATGTATTTCTGACACAAGACCTAGAATTTGGATGTCTATCAGGTTGGTTTGTGAATGTCCACTCTGTTCAACAGACTAGCTTCCAAGATGAGCTGTCCACAGGACCTGGGCTTCTCCCCCCTCCCCCGCCCCCTGCCGTGGAAGTTATTTATTGATATGTTTAAACTATGTATATTCTCCAGACGTGGGCTTCTTATCACATAGAAACAAAGCCACTACTGTTCAGCTCCTTCCTTCCTTCCTTCCTTCCTTCCTTCCTTCCTTCCTTCCTTCCTTCCTTTCTTCCTTCCTTCCTATCTTCATCCCTTCTCTCTCTCCTTTCCTCCCTCTCTCTTTCTCTCCCTCACTCTTTCTTACCAGCCCTAGAACATGAACTCAGAACTTTTTTGTTTGTTCAAGGCTAGCTCTCTGCCACTTGAGTCACAGCCACTTCCAGCTTTTTGGTAGTTTATTGGCAATAAGAGTCTCACTGACTTGGCTGCCTCCTGATTTAGCTAGGATTATAGGTGTGAGCCTCTGGCACCTGTCGTCCTTTCACTTTTCTTTTCTTCTTTTTTTGGTGGGTTGTGGGGCTTGAACTCTGGGCCTGGGCATTGTCCCTGAGCTCTTCAGCTTAAGGCTACCATCCTACCCCTGGAGTTACAGCCCTACTTCCTGTTTCCTAGTGATTATTTGGAGATAAGAGTCTCAAGGTCTTTACTACCCAGGCTGGCTTTGAACCAGGATTCTCAGATCTCAGCTGCCTGAGTAGCTAGGATTACATGTGTGAGCCACTGCGCCCAGCATCCCTTCACTTTTCTTTACAAAATCATAGATATTCATCAAAATGGAAATAGAAATCTATAGCTAGTGTACAGTTGTTTCTTTAACCAATATTACCAAGTGTGATGTGGTATCCTGAATGGCATCACAGAAAAGAGAAAGAACCCGGATTAAAAAAAGGAATGAAGTTCAAATAAATCCTGCCATTTAGCTGATAGCAATGTGCCAATGCTAATGTTTTGATAAATGTAGCATGGTTATATAACATGTGAGCACAGGGAAGCTGGGCAAACACCAGGCAGGAACTCAAGAATTATCCATGCAAACTTTCTACCCATGGAAAATTATTCCCCAAATCAAAAGTTTATTTAAAGCTAAGCAAACAAACAACAAACAAATGGGCTGAAGTGCCCCAGCTGAACTGAAGCCTTGAAATACACTTTACAACCCTGCAACAGCGCAGGCAGCCTCAAATGTAAAAAGAGTGCCCTCTGGTGGACAAAGTAGTCTATTTTTTTTCAAGTTACTGTTTTCTTTGTTTTTTAAAATTTTATCTAGGATTGCACAAAAGGGTAAGGTAGAGAGAAATGGAAAAAAGAAACACTTCTTGTTTCCTATGGAGGGAATGGAAGTTCAAAACTCAATATGAGAGTTTCTATCCGCAGCCTTTATACTTTGGAGGCTTGTAGAAAACATCTTCATCCTTACATAACCTTTCTGGGTGGTAAGATGGGTGGAGTCGTGGTCAAGGCCCACTCAAAACACAGGGGCAATAGGTGCTTTTAGGACTTCCTTTGCAGGCCTGCCTTTTAATTCTCTCTTTACCCGTTGTAAAAAGTTTGCAGCTTCTGGGCCTGGAGTTTGGCCTAGTGGTAGAGTGTTTGCCTGGCATGCACGAAGACCTGCTTTTGATTCCTTGGTACCACATACATAAAAAAAAGCTGGAACCGGTGCTATGGCTCAAGTGGTAGAGCTCTAACCTCGAGAAAGCCCAAGGACAGCGCTCAGGCCCTGAGTTCAAGCCCCAGGACTGTTTACAGCTCTTTTGCTTGTCCTTTCCTCTTAGTTTGTATTAATAAAATAAATGGTAAACCACCATTCCCAGTTTATTGTTTGAGGTGAAGGTAACTTTTTTTCTGAGCTGATTTTCAGCCTTGATGTAAATACTTGCCTCTCCAGTAGCTGGAATTGCAGGTGTGATTCACCATGTTTGCCCAGCCCGCTTTATTATGGTTGTAACCTGAAGGGGGAAAAGAAAGCTACAGGACCTCCTGCTCATAAACTAAATGATGAATATTGAGCTTTACAATGCTTCCTGGCCTGTGGGTATGAGCCTATCATGTTAGGTTATCTCTACAGGGCCGTGGAAAGAGTGAGTGTAGTTTAAGGTGTGAGCAGAAAGCCTGCACCCTGAGTGAGGAGGGCTGAGGAAGCTTGAGCTTTTAAAAGTTATTTCTTTCAATGTGGGTCAAAGTATTCATTTACACTTGCTTAATTTAAGAAGGTGACCCCTAGAATTGACAAATTTATACAAACGATTCCTAAAACCAGAGAGCATGGGGAGTCAGGGAAGAAGCAGTGCACAAGATCTACAAAACTGAGAAAGAGCTCAAACCACAAGGCAGGTTCCCATTACCTCATCTGGAGATAGATAGAGCGAGAGAGCGAGAGAGAGTGAGAGACAGCGAGCATATATATGTACAGGCATGTATCAGACACTACTGAACAAATGTTCCTTCCTCTTTTCCTGCCAGCCTCGCCCAGCCACAGGCCTCCTCTACTCACGCAGTGCCCTGTGTGGTGAGGTCCTTTCCTCAGAGTTCCTTCCTTTCCCCATTAGCCTTGGAGCTTGGCTCTGAAACTGGACTCTGTCTCTCCTTTTTCTCTTTTCTTTTCTTCCTTCTTTCTTTCCACGACTATTCCTCCCTTCTCCTTCCTTCCTTCCTTTCCTTCCTTTCCTTCATTCCTTTCATCTTCTTTTCTTTCTGCCAGTCCTAGAGCTTGAACTCAGAGCCTGGGCCCATTCTGAACTTTTTTTTCTCAATACTACTTGAGCCACTGTTTCACTTCCATTTTTTTGGATGGAAGAGTCTCATAAGTTTTTCTGCCCTAGCTGGTTTCTAAGCCCTGATCCTCAGATCTCAGCCTCCAGAGCAGCTAGTGAGGCCTACATTTCTACACATGACATGGAATGACCCAGGAGTACAAACTCAAGGATGCATGTTCTTAACTCCAAGTCAGCTGTCAATGATTCAGGAAGGAAGACAACACTGACACACCCTTCCCTCCCCAGACCAAAGGCCAGCAGTGGAGGGCAGGTGAAGCCTGGTGCTCTGGCACTCCAAAAGAAGGGGGGTGACCTTGTACAGGAAGTGCCATAAAGGGAGGATCTGGCTGTATAATATGGGAACAAAGCAGCCAGGACAAGTTTGGCCTAGTGGTCTAGTGATAGAGTGTTTGCCTAGCATGCACGAAGACCCAGGTTCAATTCCTTGGTAGCATATACATAGAAAAGGCCAGAAGTGGTGCTGTGGCTCAAGTGGTAGAGCTCTAGCCTTGAGAAAGCCCAAGAACAGTGCTCAGGCCCTGAGCTCAAGCCCTGGGGGTGGCTACTACACCATCCTTCTCCATTTTCCTCAGACAAACAGAAACTTCCTCATCAAATGGGAGCTGGGCTGGACAGACACAGAACAGTCAAACCTGCTGTGCCTGAGATGCCACCTGCCAATACATGGTGACTGCCATAGGTCACCACTGGTATCGTGGGCAGAGCTGGGGATCCCTGGGATGAAGACCTGCTCCCATGGTCAAATGGGTTGGAGAATCTGGAAGTCTTAACATTTATTTCTCATGCATTTACTTCTTTAGTGTTTGAATGAGCAAGTGGCCTGTGACAGCTGGACCCCAACACGTCCTCACCAGCCTGACCATGAGAGAGCAAGCATGAGGCAAGCAGAGGCAGGACTGCAGAGGTGCTGGTGAATGACAAAGCCAGCCATGCACCCGTGTACCTCCAGGTCGGAGCTGATGGAGGAGACCTCGGAGGAGCTGCTGGAGGACACTCTGGCCCGGATGACCTGGACGGGAGGGTACGAGGGAGGCTCCTGCAGAGATGCATCTTCTGCGCTCATCTGTCCATCTCCCGGCAGCCTGGTGGCACTGCCGCTTGCCTGCAGGGAGCGTGGGGAAGAGAAAACAGGGACATTTGGTCTATTGTGCTTCTGAAGAGCCAAAGCGTTCCCATGTTTGCATCCTGGTCCCTTGAACTCCATAGAGGCTAGTATCTTGGTTCCCATGTCCCCTTCCAGCCATTCTACACGCTTCCTTAAGTGCACAGACATGTATTTGCTTCTATTTCCACAAATGACAGTAGTAGAGTCTACATATGGTGTGTGTGTGTGTGTGTGTGTGTGTGTGTGTGTGATACAGACACACAGGGTCTTGAACTCAGGGCCTCTTGCTCTTCTAGCTTTTTTTTTTTTTGGTCATCACTGGAGCTCTACCATTTGACCCTTTCCTCCACTTCCAGCTTTTTTTTCTGGTTCAGTGGAAATAAGAGTCTCAAGAATTGTCTGCCCTGGCTGGCTTTGAGCCTTGATCTTCAGATCTCAGCCTCTTGAACCAGCCAGGATTACAGGTGTGAGCCACTGGCACCTGGCCTGCTCTACCCTGTTTTCCCCTAACAATATTGCCTTAGACGGGTTCTGTGTCAGAAGTTTGAGGGAGGGGTGATTCGCACAATCTATTTAACTATCAGGCATTTTCCATCTTCCACACTACAGTCAGTGCCGACTGCACTAAGTTACAACAAACACATGAAGATTTCAGAGTTTTGGGGGGATCCACCCTTCAAGACAGAACTGAAGGACAGAAGGGGACGTGCATTTGTGATTTGGAAAACACACTTCCCACTGTGGCTTTGCCAACTCGCCAGCACATGAAAGGTGGGGGCTATGGGGAGATAAGGTGTGGAACATCTGTCTGTCTACTATTAAACTACATTCTCAGCCCCTTTTGCTTGTGTTGTTGTTTTTGAGACAGGTTCTTGGTACCTCGTCCGGGCCAGCCCTGAACTCCTGGGTTCAAGCAATCTTTCTGCCTCAGGCTCCTGAGACAAACATCCCTGGCATATAGGTGTGTACCATCATACTTAGTTCCGTGACTCAAATTAAATGATTAGGGCTAGAATATGGCTTTGTCTAGAACACCTGCTTAGGCAGCCCAGCAGGCAAGTCCATGAGACGCTTATCTCCAATTAACCAGAAGTGGAGCTATGCCTCAAGTGGAAGAGTGCCAGCCTTGAGCAAAAAGGCTAAGGGACAGCATCCAGACCCTGGGTTCAAGTCCCAGTAGCAGTGTGCACACACGCGCGCGAGCACACACACACACACACACACACACACATCTCAAACCCCAACAACTATATACAGGATTTACATGGGTACTCCAGCCCATGATATTAAACACCAAGAAAGCATTGGCTGTTACTGAGAGCCAGCACTGTTGGGGCTGTTTAATCAGAGTCTGGTAAGTGCCCTCAGGAAGCAGGCTGACACAGAGTGGTGTTCCTAGGACTGAGGAAGGTGACAGCCAGCCAGGCTGGCAGGCAGCAGGCTCCAGGCTCCCTGCCTGCAAGATGACGCTTGCCCCCTGGTGGACACAGCAGGAAGAGCATAGGTAAAAGCTCAGCCTTGGTGAGATTTGGGGCTCTTGGGAGAATGAAGTAGAACATGTTCTTCCTTCTTGCAATCCGCTCCTTAGCAGAAGCCCACCCAACAGTGAGGTACAACTCCTGTAAACGTAACCATAACCAACTAACCAACACCCCCACCTCTCTCCCTCTCTTCCATCTCCTCTCACCCCTTCTTTCCTCTCCTTTCCTTCTCTTCCCTCCCCTTCTCTTCCTCCCTCCCCCTTTCCATCCCTTCCATCTTTCTCCCTTGCTGTGCTAAGGATCCACCCATGGCCTCCTGCATGCTAGGTAAGCACTCTACCAAGTTCCAGCATCTCATCCTAAAGGCTTCTGAAAATTATTTAGCAGTTCCAAGATGGAAAATTGTCCAGTGCCAATCTTCAGGAAGCTGCTACTAGACTTCTCTGTACTTCCCCGAGCTTCCCCTCCCCCTGACAGTTCCATGGCCCCAGTGGGCTCTTCATGGCACAGGCATGCTCTCTCTGGGAACTTTCCTTATGTATCGCCACATCCAACATCCAAGGAAGCAGCAAGAGCAAAGAGGAAAGCCCCAACTCCTCTGAGTGTCCTCTGGGCAGCTGGGCAGGAGCTGCCTGGTGGAGCAATGGGCTCGAAATGCACCTCCAGGGAGGGCCTGTGCCTCCCAGGAGAATTAAAACAGGAGACAAAGGTGCAAGACTCCACGACGGAAAGCACAGTGGTTCATGCCTACAGTGCTGGGCACTCAGGAGGCTGTCATCTGAGGACGGTGGCTCGAAGCCAGCCAGGGCAGGAAAGTCTGAGACTCTCCCCAATCAGAAGTAGAGCTATGGCTCACATGATAGAACACTAACCTTTAGCACAAAAGATCCCCCTCACAAACAAACAACAACAGCAACAACAAGAGAACCCCAAGAGCATGAGGCCCTGAGTTCAAGCCCCAGTGCTGGCATGTGTACATACCTGTGCCTGCACATACACACACAAAGAAGATGGACAGCACACAGAAATTAGACTGTACAATGTGCTTTAAGAAATTGCCCATCAGCAATGAGGGCGGGGAGGGAGAGATCTGTTGCAGTTTGAAAGATCTGATTCAAAGGCAGAGGAGTAGAGGGAACCCCTGTGCAGCAGGACAAGGGGGACACAGGGCAGAGAACAGGGAACCTGAGCACAGCACACAACAGAGACACAGTGGGAGGGCGCGCAGGCTGGGCCTCAGGGTTCTGGAGTCTCTGTAAGATTGGCCAGAGGCTATTTTTGCATTGATTGGTACTGGTACTGGAACTTGAACTCAGGTTTTGTACTCTGTCCTTTAGAGTTTTTTTTTTTTTTAATCTAGAGGAGTTTTTTAAGTAAAGGAGGGAGAAGATATTATTTACATTTATTAAAAAATGCAGATGGAGGATGAGACAAGGGTAGCAGAGGGGATGGCCACATGGCCACTGGCCTTGATATTTTTTGTTTTGTTTTGTTTTGTTTTTCACAGTCCTGGGGCTTGAAGGCCTGGGCACTGTCCTCGGATACTTTATTTTAATTCATTTTTTTTGCCAGTCCTGGAGCTTGAACTCAAGGCCTGGGCACTGTCCCTGGGCTTTCCTCAAGGCCAGTGCTCTACCACTTGAGTCATAGCACCACTTTCGTCTTTTTTCTACATATGTGGTATTGAGGAATCGAACCCGGGTCTTCATGCATGCTAGGCAAGCACTCTACCACTAGGCCAAACTCCCGACCCTGTCCTTAGACACTTTTGTTCAAGGCTAGTGCTCTGCTATTTGAGCCACAGCACCACTTCTGGCCTTTTCTGTGTATGTGGTACCAAGGAATCGAACCCAGGACTTCCTGCATGCTAGGCAAGCACTCTACCATTAGGCCACGCTCCTGAACCCTTGATATGGTTTTTTTTTTTAAATATAGTAATTACACAAAGGGGCTCATATCAATTTGTCAGTAAAACAATGTATCCTGATTGATCCTGACACATGTTTTAGGGGAGCATTTACAGGACCCACAAGTGGCTTGGTGGGCATGGGAATGCAGCAGGAGAGGAGACAGGCAGGGGAAATCTGGGGGCTGAAGTGATGCGTGCACATGGGCATTGTGTACTGTGGCAAGGAAGTTGGGTGAGGCGTGGGTCAGGGCAGGAAAACCCAGAGGTGTGTGTTGGACGTGTTAAGTGTGAGACGCCATGTGGGGTCACAAAACAGGCAGCCAGAGAGCTGAGACTGGAACTGGGGGGAGAAGTAGGGTGCAGCTACAGACTGGGGACCTTCATGTACCAGCACTTAGAGCCACGGGACTGGGGGTCCCCAAGGACACACAAGACAAGGGGGTTACTCCTGGATGCTTCCACTTGCAAGCCAACCTAGCCCAGAAAAAAAACAAAGTATCAGAATCTTTCGGGAACAAACAGCCCACAAGGATGGCAGGAATGCCAGAAGTGTGGGGACAGAAGCGTCACTCGCAGCAGAAATGACTGTGGGTTTGTCAATCTGAACAGGAACAGTCTGGGGTTGGGGTTGGGCCTACTGGTAGAGTGCTTGTCTAGCATGCACGAAGCCCTGGGTTCCATTCCTCAGTACCACATACACAGAAAAAAGCTGGAAGTGGTGCTGTGGCTCAATGGTAAAGTGCTAGCCTTGAGCAAAAAGCAGCTTGGGGACAGTGCCGGGGCCCTGAGTTTAAGCCCCAGGACTGGAAGAAGAAAAACAAAACTCGCTGGAGAAGTGGTCTGAGTTGTGACTTTGTTGTCACCCCTTTCCCTGACCTTTTCTTCCTAAGGAGCCAGTTTGGACTAGAGAGCCAGAGTCACATGAGCCCTGCCGGTCCACTTCCACACTGCTTCTCCATCTCCAGCCATGGCTGCAGGCTCCACCCTCGCCCAGACAGACCCCTGTCCTCACCGACCCTGCCTCCACTCTCCTCTCCCACCCGCTGACAATACTCAGTGTGTGTTCTAAAATGCACACCCGGTCCTGAATCTAGCACTGAAGCTTCCAGGATCCACCGCCACAGAGAGTAGGGATTGTCAGGCTCTTGTCCCGTCTGAGTACTGTGACCGCATCCTCTCTCCACCCGCACTCTGGGAGATGCGCAGCCGCAACACTGCCTCTTAGGCACACGGGTCATTTCGACTCCAGGCAAGTGACACTTGGCAGAATATTTTCAATATACTGCAGATCCCATGGATAAAAAGGGTAAATTGGCTGGGTGCTGGTGGCTCCCGCCTGTAATCCTAGATACTCAGGAGACTGAGATCTGAGGATCGTGGTTCAAAGCCAGCGGGCACAAAAGTACATCAGACTCTTATCTCCAATTAACCACCAGAAAACAGAGAAGTAGCACTGTGGCTCAAGTGGTAGAGCACTAGTCTTTCTCTTGTGTTTCGCCTGAGACAGAGCAACTTGCTTCATCTGGCCACTATTTTCTTTGTGAACTTTCATGTGTAAGCAACTAAGCTGTCGTTTATTCTTGTAACTCTTATCAAGTTGAATCAGGACCCTTAACCACTAAGAGGGTGAAGGGTAACCATTTTCCTTTCCTATGCACCCTCCATGACAGCCCCGCACAGCTCTTTACATGGTCTCCCTCCTCCACCTCTGCATCCCTATAGTATCACCTCCTTCAGGAAGCCTTCCAGGACTGTTTCCCACCCTTCTGGACACCTAACTGTGTCCCTTGAACTCACCTGTTGCACAGGTTCGATGGGGAGCTCCATGTAACGACTGATTACTGTCATTGTTCTCAGTGACTTGCAGCGGGACAGTGTGGTGAGTGGTACCCAATCTGCATTCTTCTGAGAGCATGCAGAAAGACAGAAAGGAGAAATTTGAAAAGACATGTTTTCGAAAAACAAGCTCCCATTTTTGTCTTTCCTTTATTTTTATTTATTTATCTATTTATTTGTTTATTTTGGTCAGTTGTGGGAATTGAACTCTAGGCCTGGGTGCTGTCCCTGAAGTCTTCAGCTCAAGGCTAACGCTCTACCACTTGAGCCACAGCACCACTTCCTGTTTCCTGGTGGTTAATTGGAGATAAGAGTCTCACAGACTCACCGGGCTGGCCTTGAACCAAAATCTTCAGATCTCAGGCTCCTGAGCAGCTAGGATTACAGGTGTGAGCCAACGGTGCCTGAAATTTTTTTTTTTAAATTTTTAAGGCATACCTCATTTTCTGCATCTGATAAGGTGCGTCTTAGCTGTCTCCTTTTGAAGTGAATGGTCCCCAAACTCTGCAACCCAAGGCAACCAGCTAGGACTTTTTTTTAAGTTTGGTGGTACTGGGGTTTGAATTCAGGGTCTCATGCCTCACACTTGCTAGGTAGGTACTTGACTGTTGAGTCATGCCCCCAGTCCTTGTTTTGCCAGTCCTGGGCTTGAGCTCAGGGCCTGAGCACTGTCCTTGGGCTTTCTCAAGGCTAGAGCTCTACCACTTGAGACTCAGCACCATTTCTGGTTTTTTTCTTACGTATGTGGTACCAAGGAATCAAACCCGGGTCTTTGTGCATGCTAGGCAAGCACTCTACCACTAGGCCAAACTCCCGGCACTGCCCCCAGTCCTTTTTTGCACTGGTTATTTTTTAGATAAAGCCATGCTTCATGTTAAGGCATGCACAGTCTGCCTCCTTTAGGCTTCCTGTGACAGCTGGAATGCTAGGCACTTGCCACCATGAGCAGTTTCTCCCTGCTGGGATGGAGTCTCATGAGCCTTTCTGCTTGGGCTAGCATAGAACCACAATCCTCCCAGTTTCAGCCTCCCAGATAGCTCTGGATGAGAGCCTGCACCACCATGAGACTCCTCCCTCTAACCAGAAAAGAGCAGGAAGTGGTGCTTTGACTCAACTAAAAGAGCACCAGTTCTGCACAGAAAAAGCTAAGGGACAGATCCAGACCCTGAGTTCAAGCACTAAAACTGGGGTGTGCACGCATGCGCGCGCGCGCGCGCGCGCGCACACACACACACACACACACACACACACACACACACACCACACATGGAAGGACGTCCAAGGTTCCCAAGTCCCCGCCTCAGTGGTGGTCCCCGGCCTCTGTCCCCCCTACTCAGGAAACACTGGAAAAACCTTGTCCTCGCTGCTGGACTCCTGGTTGTCGTGCTCTTTCTCTGCACATGTCAGTAGGGCTTGGGTGTCGGGGCCCTCTCTGGCTTCAGTGGCAAATCCAAAGGCCCTTGTCAACTGGCTCTTCATTACACATGAAAGGAAAATGATCTGAGACATGGAAGTTAAGGTACAAGGAAGCGGAGGCCTGTCGGTGGCCTGCTGCTACCCTCCAAACCCCACTCGAGTAGCAGGCACCCCCAGTGTCCTGACCACCCAGGCTCTCATTCCTCCATGGACTTATCCTGCCTTGGTCTGCTCCAGGTAGATTCAGCTTATCTGAGGACAAAGCCAGGCCTAACTGCATTCCTGCCTCTAGTAAATACTTGTTGAAAACTTCTTCCCAAAGGACATGGCTTAAAGCGGCAGGACAAACACTGGTGGGATAGTGTCCCCCCAAACTCATATCCATCTGCCATTTTAGAACGTGACCTTATTTGGAGGCAAAATTCTCTGTTGGTGTAATTAGCCATTGTGAAACAGAATGGGCCCTGTATCTAATGACTCCAGTCCTTACAGGAAGAGGAGCCACGCTGGTCCCAGTGGCTCATGCGTGTAATCCTAGCTCTGCAGGAGTCTGAGATCTGAGGAAGGAGGTTTAAAGACACTTTGGGTAGTAAAGTATGTGTGTCTCTTATCTCCAGTTGACTACCCAAAAGCTGGTAGTGGAGCTAGCACAAATGGGTAGAGTGTCAGTCTTTTAAAAATTTTATTATTTTTGCCAGTCCTGGGGATTGAACTCAAGGCCTGGGCTTTCTCAAGGCTAGCACTCTACCACTTGAGCCACAGTACCACTTGCAGCTTTTTTCTGTGTACGTGGTACTGAGGAATGGAACACAAGGCTTTCTGCATGCTAGGCAAGCACTCTACCACTAGCCACACTCTGGGCCCCAGAGTGCCAGTCTTAATTGAAAAAACTAAGGGAGAGCATCCAGGCCCTGAGTTCAAGTCCCAGTACCAGCAAGAGGAGGAGGAGGAGGAGGAGGAGGAGGAGGAGGAGGAGGAGGACGACGACGACGACGACGACGACGACGACGACAACGACAAAGATGATGACAAAGATGACATGATGATGATGCGAAGGAAGGAGGAGAAGGAGGGGAAAGAGAAGGAGGAGGAGAGGAGGAGGAAAGGTGGAGGAGGAGGGGAAAGAGGAAGAGGAGGAGCCAGGATCAGATGTACAGGTATACACCTGTGTCCCTACATAACTGGAAGGTGGAGGTCTGAGGCAATGTGAAAAGCAGCTCAAGGAAAAGGCTTGAGGAAAGCAGAGCTGGAGCTCAAGTGAAAGAACACTATCCTTTAGTAAAAATGCTTAGGGTGAGCACCTAGGCCCTGACTTCAAGCTCCATCACACACACACACACACACACACACACACACACACACACACACACACACACACAGAGCTAGGGCTGGTTGACGATTCAGGAGGTTGAGATCTGAGAATCATAGGTCAATGCCAGCCCTGGCATGAAAGTCGATGAGACTCATCTCCAATGAACAAACAGAAAACCGGAAGTGGAGCTTTGGCTCAAAGCAGTAGAGTGCTGGTCTGGAGCAGAGAAGTGCAGAGATAGTACCCAGGCCCTGAGTTCAGGCTCTACCACTAACAACAACAAAAAGCTTGAGGTGGTAGCTCACCTAGTGAGTGTGAGGTCCTGAGTTCAAACACCAGGACCATTACTAAGAGTAAAAGAAAGAGGAGGAGAAGCTGATAGTAGAGTTATATGCAAAGAAAGCTCATGGAAAGACAGAAGACAGAACCAGAAGCTCAAGTTGAGGCCACAGTTATGGAACACGTGGAACCATCAGCAGCTGGAGGAGAGTGAGCACAGCTTCTTCCCACCAGGCTAGCGTGTGCCCTGCCTTGCCTCGCTCTCCACTTCCAGGGCACTCACGCCCACCCACCACAGAGCCCGGCAGCTCCTCCAGTAACCTTCTCCAGTCCACTGCGGAGGCTGGCCCCAGCCACGCTCACGCAAGGGCACCCGTGCAGCAGCTCAGACAGCAGCAAGGAGCCACTGCCAGCGGCAGCCCTCGGCAGCTTTCACCTCTGCTTCTGCTGGGCAGCCTCCGGCCCCAGAGAGCACAGGAGGAAGGCAGGGATGACCTTGCAGGGCAGGTCAGCATGTAGACACCGCTTCCAGCCCTGAGAGACAGCAAGAGAACGGAGCCTACGCCAGGCCTCTGACTCCAAGGCCCGGAACCTTCCCATCTTTTATTATGGTTTCTGAGAGGTCCATGGTATTGGTGGCTGCCTGCCCCAGGCTTCACACCATCCCTAGCCAGAAGCTGCCTAGACAGAGGGGCAGAGGACATGACGGGGTGGGGTGAAACCCAGGCAGTCCGGCCTCCCTATCCTCAAGCCTGGGGTGGATACAGTGAGGTCCAGCGAAGCCCTTCCAAGGGATGTCAGGAACCAGGGTGTGGCCCTGAGCAGGTACTCAGGCTCCCGGTCATGGGCCACAATGGCCGAGGCATAGAGGAGGCCAGCCAGGGCCGACAGGAGCCGCGTCCACAGGTGGATGAAGGGGAGTGACTTTCCACGGCACTAGAAAGAAAGAGAAGGGGCTTGTCAGGAGGAACTTGGACCTTGGGACCCAGACCCCACAGTGACACAATATGTCGAGCAGAAAGCCCTCACCCAGGGCCACTTCCTAAGGGTGCTGCTTCTGTTAGACATCTGTACCTTTTGCCTAGAAAACTCCTACTCATCCTTTAAAAAATCTACCTTAAACCTTGGGCCCAGAAGCCAATTCTTCTATCTATCTATCTATCTATCTATCTATCTATCTATCTATCTATCTATTTATTTTTGCCAATCCTGGAGCTTGAGCTCAGGGCCTGAGCATTGTCCTTGGGCTTTCTCAAGGCTAGAGTTCTACCATTTGAGTCACAGCACTATTTCCTGCTTTTTCTATGTATGTGGATCAAGGAATTGAACCCGGGTCTTTGTGCATGCCAGGCAAGCACTCTACCACTAGGCCAAACTCCTGGTCCTGTGTTCTGTATTTCAACTACTTTGTATGTGCACACATGCACCTTGAACTCAAGGTCTCATGCTCATGCTCAGCTTTTTTATTCATGGCTGGTTCTCTATCACTGCATAGTCATATTGGCTTTTCGTTGGTTAACTGGACATAAGAATCTTAGGGATTTGTCTACCTGGATTGGCTTTGAACCTTGATTCTCAGATCTCAGATTGGGCTACTTTTATTCCCAGGCAGGAAGCAGGTAGCCAGTGAACAGAGACAATGACAGACCAGGTTATCTACAGAGAACCTTGCTGTGAGGTGGGTCCTGAGCCGTGTCCCAAAGACTGAGGATAGAGATGAACCCCTGTCCCCTGGGCCCTTTCTAAGCATAGGACACAGTTCTGGCCAAAGATTCCGAACCCCAGCCTGGCCACCCACTTACCAGCCTTGGCCAGGCAGCCAGGCACTGTCCTGGCTCCCTCAAAGGCTTCCCTACTCAAGTTCCTTCTTGGACACCCAGGCCCAGGTTTAGGCTCTTTCTGTCACCACTGGCCACTTGCCCTCCCTGGGTCTCCTACTCAGCCGAGGTGCACCAGGCAGGTGGTTCTTTTTATGCTAAACAACGGGCCATTTCATCTCTTGCTGTCAGGGCTGGTACAGCTCCATGAGTGAGACAGGACCAGTGTTGCAGAGTCATCTGCAGAGAAAACCTGACAGGGCAGTCTCTCATAGGTTGCTGTTGTTCAGGCACTGTCCTGGGCCCCCTTAAGTGCCCAGACTGCCCTTTCCTCGTATGCCCTACCTTCTCTTTAGAGCCTTCAGGACAGCTGCCACCACCTGCACCCTGGCAATGTGGTTTCGATCCTTGAACAGCATTCGGAGCTGAAATCGCAAACGCTTACTTCTCCCTTTCTTACAGCACTGACATCCTGACAGCACCTCTGTGTAATCCATGAGGCTATGAGCTCCCTGAAGAGTAACTCACCTCTGTAGCCCAACAGGATCAGCCAGCAGGGCTCTCCTCATCCCAGACACTCAGGAAATATCTGCCAATCACAGCCCAGGAGCCTACTATGTCTGGCCTCTACACCCTCCTCAGTCTCTAGTGGGTCACTTGTTTGTCCCCTTCTTCCTCACCCCTGCCTCCAGTGCTTTTTCTTGGCTGGCAGGAAATGGGAGAGGATTCAGAGGCCTTCCCTGAAGGGCCATCAGAAGCCTCAGGTCCACATACGCCTGTACAGATAGTGACCCCACAACTCCCAGACAGCCTAGAGCCTCTGGGATGTCTGATTCCCTAAGACCTTCCAGGTTACTCCCCGCCCCCACCCTCCCTCCCAAACCTCACAATTCTGGAGAGTGGGGGGATACGGGATGCCCAGGAACCGAGGGCAGCGATGCCACCCAGGAGGTATCCGAAGACCTCAGTGTTGTCCTGCAAAAACAGATGACACATCGTCAGCATTCTGAGGGGACTATTCCCGTGCCCAGAAAACCCTCCCCCAGCCCACCCACGACACTGCCCAAGACCAACCCTTGCCCTCCCTATGGTGGCTCAGCCTCACCTGCAGCACTTTCCCCAACAGCCTCCGCTGCGGGCCTCCGACAGGGACTGAAGTCTTGGGCACAGAAGCCCAGAGAGCCCAGCTTGAGCCCAGGCTCAGTGGCAGAGTTAGGACAAACACACTGGCCCGGAGCCACCGCCTCCTCTTCGTCTCTCGGGTGCCCTGACCTGCAAGAGACACCAAACTCCCATGTGGCTCCTGGTGTCTTGAACTGGCCAGACATCTGTCTAGAAAGAGCTGGTGCCAACTCCACCCCTGGGGCCAGATGGCTGTGGTGCAGACTCCCTGCCCCCTCCGTACACTTGAGTTATTATCTTCTTCCAGTGTCGTTGCCTCCCCATCCACCCACCGTTGACTCAGTTCACCCTCCTGGGCTAAGAGGTTTTTATCTGCTGTGTGCTGACAGTAGAGCTGTTCCTAGATTCGTGCTTTCAAGGACAGGCCTCATTCCTGGGCCACACAGAGCAGAACATGACAAGCCGGGTGAACTCATAGGTCAGTGATGTGTATGTGCCACAATACCTCTCCTGTGAACAGGACAAACAGCAACGAGTAGTGTCTGTCAGTGTCACCTTGGGTGCTAGTGGCTCATGCTTATAACCCTAGCTATTCAGTAGGCTGAGATCTGAGGATTCTAGTTTGAAACTAGCTGGAGCAGAGAAAAGTCCAAGGAACTCTTACCCTCAGTGAACAGTAAAATGCTGAAAGCAGAGGTGTGTGGCTTAGGTGGTGGAGTATCACCTTGACTAAAAGAACTAACCAAGAGAGTAAGGCCATGAGTTCAAGCTCCAGTACACACACACACACACACACACACACACACACACACACACACACACACACACACACACACACACACACACACACACACACACACAGACACTTCCTTTGGCAGTTCTAGGACCATTTCTCTTCCTAGCAATAGTGCCTGTTGACAATATGTTACGGTACCATTGACACAAGCATTTCCTCCTTTTGACAAGGACAATGGTCTAAGTACACTAATTAATGCCTATTCTCAGGGCCCTTCAGTCCCCTGTACTCAGATCTCATCATCCCTCTTGTCACTTCCTGCCTCTGCTCTGCTATGTCCGTGCCTAGGGATGGCATCCACTTCAGAAGTGACGGGACCTGGGCCCGGGAGTTTGGCCTAGCGGTTAAAGTGCTTGCCTAGCATGCACAAAGACCCGGGTTCGATTCCTCGGTATCCCACATACACAACCAAGCCGGAAGTGGCAGAGACGAGACTGCGACGGCGACAGAGAGCGAAAGAAGCGAGCTGAGCTGAAGTGAACAGAGCCCAACTGAGTGGTGGCCGGAGCGAGCGGGGCCGGAGCGAGCAGGACCGGAGCGTGCGGGAGCGAGCCGAGCCAGAGCCAGCGAGGCCGGAGCCAGCGAGGCCGGAGCGAGCCGGGCCAGAGCGAGCAGAGCCAGGAGCAAGCGAGAGCTGGCCGGGCCGGAGCGAGCGAGAGCTGGCCGGGCCGGAGCGAGCGGGGCCAGAGCAAGCCAGGAGCGGGGCCAAGAGCAAGCTGGAGCGAGCGGGGCCGGAGCGAGCCGGGCCGGAGCGAGCGGGGCCGGAGCGAGCGGGGCCTGAGCTAGAAAGAGGGCCTAGCCGGGCCGGAGCGAGCGGGGCCGGAGCGAGCGGGGCCGGAACGAGCGGGGCCTGAGCTAGAAAGGGGGGCCTAGCCGGGCCTGAGCTAGAAAGGGGGGCCTAGCCGGGCCGGAGCGAGCAGGGCTGGAGCGAGCGGGGCCGGAGCGAGTGGGAGCGAGCCGAGCCAGAGCCAGCGAGGCCGGAGCGAGCGGGGCCAAGAGCAAGCTGGAGCGAGCCGGGCGGAAGCAAGCGGGGCCAGAACGAGCGGGCCGGAGCGAGCGGGGCCTGAGCTAGAAAGGGGGCCTAGCCGGGCCGGAGCGAGCGGGGCCAGAAAGAGAAAGGGGCCAAAAAAAAAAAAAAAAAAAGAAGTGACGGGACCTTGCTTTGCCACCAGATTTGCCCGCCGAGATCTCTCTGCTCATCTCCAGAGCATGTACCATGGCTCCCGCTGTGAGCCTGTGCTGGTCTGCACACCTGGAATGCCTGCTGTGCTTCCAGTCCCAGTACTTCTCTGATACCTGAAGTCCATGGCCTCCCTGGCTGTCCACACATGCCCAGAGCTCTAGTGACCATTTAGGGGCTTGACTTTCTCATGTGGCTGGAGTTGGGGTCTTTGTTCAGTTTGCCTGTGCTTGGAAGGGACCCAGCTCAGGGGGTGACAAGGAGCTGACACTCAGCACCCAGATGAATGCATGGATGAACGAAGACAGGAATGGAGGGCCACATAAAACTCACCTGAGTTAGATTTGGATCTGCAGAGTGGGAAGAGAATGAATAGAAAGCTCACTAAGTCAACAGCTGCCAGGTAGGCACCCGTGAAAACCTGGGAACAAGTAGAAATAGAGTTTTGACATTCAGGCATCTTTTTTAGAACTACATCCTCGATTTCAGAATCCCCTCTGCCTATGACTGGTTTGACACGACACCTGTAAGCCACACCTCCCATTTGCTCCTTGCCCTGAGAAAGGTCTCTTTGATGAGGGGGTGGGGTACTCAAATGACTCATCTCCTTTGCAAAGATGCCCTTTGGATGAGATGGGACAGGAACCCAGCCCTCCACTTCCTACTCCCCATTCTTTCTACTGCACGGATAATCTCTGATGGGTAAACATGGTTCCGCCACTGAACCTGGGCCTCAGTTTCTTCATCTGGAAAACAGGCCTACAAGAGGTCTTTAGTGTCAAGGATGTAGGCAAATATTCAATACACATGAGCTATTATTTCTAGACGAGTATATTCTCATTCGGTCTCATCAGTTACCAAGAAATGGGATTCCATCCCCCTGTTTGGGTGTTTTGAGGCAGAGTTTTGCTATGTAGCCTGAATTGGCTTCAAACAGAGAGACTCAGATCTCAACCTCGTGAGAAGTCTTGTTATTGAAGATGACTCTGAACAAGCTTTACAGGAAGTTAACAATGAGGTGTTTGATATAGGGAACAAGAGTATTGGGGAGGGGAGGAACAGAAATAACAGAAGAACAGAAGCGCTTAGGGGAAACTGCGCCTTCCATGCTGATGAAACAAGGGAAGCCATGGTGGCTGCAGCAGAGAAAGAACCATCAGACCAGTGCTGGGCTGGGTTCAAGGGTCACACAAACCTGGATGGTGAGCTGTCTGGCCAGAATCGCTCCGATGGCATCACACAGACTACTCAGGAGACAGCACGCAGAGCACACTGCTGACTGGCTCTGTCCAGATTTCTTGATACATCTCAGGTAAAGAAGCCTAGGTGATAAAGGTGTGGACAGAACACAAAAGGTGTGAATCTGGGGACAAGCCAGAACAGCTATCTTTAAAGGGGCACTTGTGGCTTTGTGTCCCAAGGAAGCCTTTCTTCCCCAGGCCTGGAGCAGCTTCATTTATAGAGAAGAAATGATCAGAAGAATCCCAAGCCACTGGCTTAGAAGCCCCTGGCAGGGGCCAGAGCACCGTCCTCCCCTGAAGACTGTCTCACTCCAAATCCATCAATGCAATGACTGCCCTCTCCACCCTGACTCGCTAGCCATCAGGTTTGGTTGTGTAAAAGAAAATCACGAGGGTTCTAACAGTAACCCAAGCACTTCAGCCAATGGCAGAGCCAGCTGCCAAAGTTAAAAAGGTCAACTGTGCCAGGCTCACACCTGTAATGTAATTACTTGGGAAGAGGAGATTAGTAGAATTGAGGTTGAAGGCGAGCCTGGGCCCCATCTCAACAATAAAATCTGAGTAGTGGTATGCATCTGTCATCCCAGCCACATGGGAGGATGCAGATAGGAGGGAGTCGATGTCAATCCAGGGCAAAAATGCCAGTATCATTTCTTTATGATGAAGAACTCAGTGCCTGAGAACTGTTCTTGGGCTTTCTCAAGGCTAGAGCTCTACCACTTGAGCTACAGCACCACTTCTGGCTCTTTTTTTTTTTTTTTCTATATTATGTGGTACCGAGGAATTGAATCCAGTCTTTGTGCATGCTAGGCAAGCACTCTACCACTAGGCTAACTCCTAGCCAAAAAAAAATTATCTTTAAGTAGTTGTACAAAGGGGTTTCAAGTCAACATGCCAGTTTATGAGTACAATGCCTCTTGATCAGTGTCACCCTTTCCATCACTCTTCCCCATCTTTCCTAAGCTGTCTTATACCGCAAGTGGCTCCATTTTCACATATGCACATTGAATGTACACACTGTATTTACCCACTCAGTGCCAGTGTTTGAACTCAGGGCTTTGCAACTGAGCTTGCTTGCTCTGATGGCATTCTACTACTTAAACCACATTTGCAGCTCAGTTGTTTGCTGGTTAATTGGAGATGAAGTCTCACAGACTTTTCTGCCTAGGCCGGCTTCAAGCCATGCTCCTCTGATCTTACACTCCTGTGTATCTAGGATTACAGTCATAATCCACTGCACCTGGCGCCTGCTGTGTTTCTTTGGAAACACTGATGTAGGACAGCAGGTGTGGTCTCATTTTCCATTAACCAGAGGGCGCTACCCCACATCGTTAGATTCTGAATGTCAGCCCTTAGGAAAGATTTGGGAATGGAAGGCTGGTGGGTTCCTGAGCATTTTCTGACCAGCCCAGTCTAGGTCCAAAGCTTCCAGTGGGACCATCAACTATTAATCAAACTTCTGGGCTCCTGAAACCAATTCAAACCCAAAAAATGACAATTTCAACTTGGAGGCCAACAGACTTAGACCCGAATTAGCCATCATTTATTTCAACCCTCCCATCTGGGCAAAGAGAAAACGGAGTCTTCAGTTGGTAAGCAGAGGTCTTCTGTTTTCCCACTGAAGGCTTTGCTCTGGGCCTTCTTGTTCTCAATAAACTTCCCAGCTCTCACAGGGCAGTGATCCTGTCCCACCTTAGCCCATGCATGGAGCTGCCACGTGGAAGAGTGATAGACAGAGATTCAGGAAGTCCAGCCCCAGGTAGGGCAGGAAGGCAGACCCTGCTCTTAGACCAGCCAGCATCCTCAGGATGCCTTGGTTTCCATACCCATCAGACCCTGGCTGAAAAATGAAGGGGATTGCATGCATGGTGCTCTTTTCGTTTCCAGCCTCTGTGACCTGGAGCGCTTTCCTCCCTGAAGTTCTGACCCTGTGTAACAGAGCCTGGAGTTTCCTGGTCACCACGTAACTTGGCGAGTTTATTTAATCTCTCAGTAACTGGAGGCTCCTTCCCTATGTGTGACCACCTCATAGGCCTGTGGCAGGGATTTGGACAAGTGAAGAAATAAGCTACTTGTCTGAAGTGTCTTTATAATCTACTCCAGGGTAGAGGGGCTCAGACTGCACTGTGTGAAGTCCGAGGGGAATAGACAATGTATAAGGACAGGGGAATCGTCCTGTCTCCCCTGCCTGGGAATACTTGAGTGCCACCATCTTAGGCATTGATGCTGAATTTCTGTTCGTGGGAAAGGATTGCCAAAACCCTGGAGGCTTCACTCTTGGAACCCAGGCTACAGAGACCACGGGTTTGGCCACTAGAGTTGGATTATGCCATAACCCCTCTTCCCAGCTAGAAGGCCTTTGGGTAAATCGATGACAGAAGCATGGAGGGGCTTGTCTGTGTTTCCAAGGGTAGGAGGCAGAGCTGGAGCCATGGTGAAGTTCAATGAGCATTTACTAAGCGCTTTCTGAGGATGCCTCCTTTAACCCTCCCATCACTCTTACGAGGTATTATCCTCATTCAAGCGAGGGGCAAAGGCTAATCACTTGCCCAACTCGGGCCGCGCGCCAATGGAGAAGGGCTGACAACAGAGCCCAGTCCAGGCCCCGTTCACTGCACCACCCAGCCCGGCGCTGCTGGCTCCCGGCCCGGCTCTCCCGTGCGTGGAATCCGGAAACACAGATCCGACTTCGGTCTACAGAGAAACGCTAGATTTAAAGGAGGCTTGCGCACACAGGTCTTCTAGCCCTCCTTTGCCTTCCTCCTTTCTTGGGGGGGGGTCATCCCCTGCCCGACCTGTCCCCTGTCCCCTCGCCCCCGCCCCCGCCCCGCGTCCCTCGCCCAGCACCCCGGGTCCGTTACAGCGCATGGGCGGCGATCCAGCAGCAGGAGGCACAGATCCACAGGCCGAAGGAGATGCAGACGCGGTGGCGGGCGAAGCAGCGGTCCAGGTAGTCCCAGTCCCCGAGCGCGGGGCCCGGCGCGGGGCTGGGTGCCTCCTCCATGGCACCGCTCCACGCGCCCAACCCGTCCGGAGCCGGAGCCGCCCGCGCGGCGGCCCTCGTCCGGGAACAGCGCCCCGGCCACCGCCGCAGAGGTGCGCGGCCCCTCCGGCTCCCGGGCGACGGGGGCGGCGGCGGCGATCCCGGGGAAAAGTTTCCGGGACCTTGCGGTTCCCCACCCTCGCGCTATTGTCGGGGTCGGTGGGGCGCAGGCCGCCCCCCAGCGGCGGAGCCCGGAGCCGCCGCCGCACAAAGGCTGCGCCCCCGCCCCGCCGCCGAGGCCAATGCGGCGCGGGTCTGCGAGAGCCTGGGCGGTCACCCGGCGCGGGTAGCCACCGGGCTCCCCGACGCCGTCACCCGCACCCAGAGGCAGACAGCGCGCACACCTGCGCGGGCCAGGCTGGGGTGCTGGGCCCGGGCGCGCGGTGCTCGACAAAAGGGAGAAGGGGAGACCAGGAAGAAAGGCGCACAGGTGCCAGGGAGCCGTGCGCCTTCTCCTCTCCCTCTTTTCTGAAGCTGGCATCCGGAGGGGCGTCAGCCCAGACTTGGCTCCCAGCCCAGTGGGTTTTGGAACGCGCCCACTCCCATCCAGCCACATTGCCACCCCATTCAGCACACAAAGCTGGTTTTCTCCAAGACTTATTATCATATATTTACATTTTTCCTTAATGAATTAAGTGTGCTTTAAAACAGGCCATGGATATCAGTTTACTTCAACAAATACATGTTAGCTTCATGGTCTGATTGGTAGAGCACGTGCCTGGTAAGCGGGAGGCTCAGGACTCCACCCTCAGCACCACAAATATGTAAACAAATTAAAAAAACAACCCTTACTGAGATGCCATAAACATTTCCTGTTTAAAGTGACTATTCAGAGAATATTTTTATCACTCCACCACTAAAGCCCTATGCATTAGTAGTTTCTCTTTTCCCTACTCTTGCACAGACCTGGAAATCATGAACTTACCCTTTATTTCCATGACCTATTCTGTATGCATGGAATCATCCAACATGCAAACCATCTGCAACTGCTTCTTCCACTTAGCATAGTGTGTCTGCCATTTATCAGAATTGCAGCATAAATTCCTTCCTTCCTTCCTTCCTTTTCCCTCCCCCCACCAGCCCCCTAGTACTGGAGTTTTGAATTTGGCTTTGGACTTGCTAGGAAGGCACTCTACCACTTGAGCCACACTCCAATTCTATTCCATTCTCTTTTATGACTTGTTTACTTATTTTGGCAGGGATTGAATTCAAGGCCTGAGATTGAACTCAGAGCCTGCAATTAGGAGGCAAGTACATACTCCGTTACTTAAGCAACATTTCCAGTCCCAGTATTCTATTTTATGACAAAGATCACATTTTGCTTATCCCTTTTTGTGCACAGTGTATAGTGTTTTTTTTTTTTTTGGTGTGCTGATATATATGTATGTATAATTGGGGATACACTACTCACAGTTGGTATGGAGTCTCATGAAATTTTATCCTCAGACTGGCTGAAGTCATACCATGTGGCAGGCTTATTCTTTTATTTCTCCAAGTTATGAATGGGGAATGAAATACTATAGTGTTTTAGGTATTGCTGTGGTCTGAATGCATATTCCTTATGTTGGAATGTCCTACCAATTTGATGGACTTAGAAGATGGGCCCTTTTCAAGGTAACAAAGTGGGCTGGAAGCGTGGCTTTAGTGGTAGAGTGCTTGCCTAGTGTGCATTTAGTGCTGGATTCCATTCCTCAGTACCACATGAACAGGAAAAGTTGGAAGTGACAGTGTGGCTCAAGTGGTAGAGTGCTAGCCTTGAGCAAATGAAGCTCAGGGACTGTGCCCAGGGGCCCTGAGTACAAGCCCCAGGACTGGCAAAAAAAGAAGAAAAAAAAAAGTAACAAACCCATGAGGGTGGGGAATGCAGTAACTTAACAGCTATGATCCGGAAATCAGCCTCTTACCAGCCACGGAATCCTAGTGCCTTGACCTCAGCCTCCAGAAACTGAGAAATCAATTACGTTTTGGTTTTGTGCTGGTACTTGAACTCAGGGTCTAGGCACTGTCCCTAAGTTTTGGTTCTAAACACTCTAACATTTGAGCCTCAGTTCCACTTTCTGCTTTTTTTTTTGCTGCTTCACTGGAGAGACATTATATCAAGGATGTTCCTGTAAGAGCTAGAACCCTAATCCTGAACTCCCAGTCTCCTGGACAGCTAGGGGTACCCAACAGCACCAGGTCTGCGGGTCTGAGCTCAACCTATTGTAGTCCCATCACTAATCTTCCACTTGTGGATGTCCAATTTCCCTCTTTTTTCTTTTCTTTTCTTTGTCTGTTGTGGGGCCTGAACTCTGGGCTTGGGCAGCTATCTCTGAGCTATTCATCTCAAGGATACAGCCCTACCCCTTGAGCCACAGTGTCACTTCCTGTTTTCTAGTGGTTAATTGGAGATAAGAGTATCACAGTCTTTAGTGCTTAAGTGCCTGGGCTGGCTTTGAACCCCAATCCTCAAATCTCAGCCTCCTGAGGAGTTAGGATTAGAGGCGTGAGCCACGGTGCCCAGCTTGCCTTTGCGTTTTGCAGTGACCCTTAGGATTACACTCATGGTCTACTCAGATAACTAGGATCAAGTTCAATTTTGAGTTTCCAAACTTATTACATCACAAAGATCCCTTTTGCATATAAATTAGCACTTAAGGGTTGTAGAAATTAGGAGTATTTTAGGGAGCCATTATTCAGTCTGTTCCATCTTGTTCTCTAGCTTCCTGGAAGAGTCCTGTGGGAAAGACTGGGTTAAAGAGATGAAGAGGTGGCCCTTAGTGGAGTGGCTGCAGGCAGTCCTTGGCCATGATAGTTTGAAGAAAAATGAGGTGAGTAGAATGTAGGCTGTGGGACTGACATTCTCCCTCTGCTCCTCGCAGATGTGTTTGAGGATATCACTGGGCCCTCTTGGCAAAGAAGTGGCAGAGGTACTGCAGCATAGGGAAGAGACCAGGTAAAGAGACCAGGTAAGAGTCCGAATCCTGTGTATTCTAAATAACGCCTCCCCATCAACCCTTCCGATTCTTCCAGCTCCTTTTCTGGGATCTTCAGAGGCTGTGGCAACTGTCTGGGAGCTAAGGATCATGGGTTTTTGGCTACAGTTCAGTCTACAGAATAGAAAACCTACTAATAGGACACAGTACTTGTTCTGCTGGGCAGTGGGCCAGGTCACTGCTCATAGCATTTCCTGTTGGCTGGGGCAGCTGCAGGGCCTCAGGCATTGTCCTTCAAAGAAGGAAGGGCTGAACAACCTGGAAGGCCTGCAGCTTTCTCTTTTGTGAGGCACCTTGCTGGGGCCTACTGTTTCCTGCCTAGTTCTTACTTAAAGGGCTGTGTCCACTCTGCAAACAGAAATGATTAAAAAGAAAAAAAAAAGTTTTGTTCCCCACCCCCTTCTTTTTGTACCTAGGCTGGATTTGAACTGCGATCCTCAGATCTCAGCCTCTTGAGTAGCTAAGATTATAGGCATAAGCCACTGGCACCTGGCTTGACATTTTATCTCTATCTTCAGATCTCAGTATCCTGAATAGAAAGGGTTATAAGCACGAGCCACCAATGCCTGGCTGATGCACATCTTAAAAATATGCACATTGCTAGTTACTAACAGAATGTACAAAATTGTTTTTTCTTTATATGGGTTAGTCCAGAGAACAAAACCTTTCCTGCTCTGTGTCCTCTTTGCTCTCATCTGCATAGTATGCCTAACACAACATGTAGCATTTGGATATTATCAGAGAAACTTTTTCCAGTTTTCCCCATTAGATGATAACATGTATAGCTGGCTCTCCTTTAAAAAGTGGTACACTGCTTGTAATAAAATGCTGGGGGAGCTGGCTGTCATGCCTGTAATCCTAGTTACTACAGAGGCTGAGATCTGAGGATCATCCCAGAGACTCTTATCTCTAATTGATCACTAGAGAAGAAGTGGTGCCGTGGCCCAAGGGGTAGGGTGGCAGCTGAAGAACTCAAGGACAACGCCCAGGCCCAGAGCTCAAGCCCCACCACCCAACAACAAAATGCTGGGGAAGTGACAATGACTAATTCCTTTGTCTATGTTACAAACCTCAGTGAGGGTGGCAATCCTCAAAAAGAAATCAAGAATGGTTAGTGAAAGACATTCGTGACAGATGCAAAGGTGAAAACTGAAACTCCCCATCAGGATGTCCGGTTCGAGTTCCTCATGTTCTATGCAAGGACTTCTGTTCAGTCATTTTACTGGAGTCAAGCCCAGGATCCAAAGAGGGAGAAAAGCGACGGAAGGCTATGTTCTAGGGTTTAAAACACTACCCATGCCTGCCCCAGCCCTCTGCAACTGAAGGGGCATGTGTGTGTGTGCACATATGCGTATATGGTTGAGAAGGAAGCCAAACAATGTGCTTAAAAGAGTCCATCTACTATGACATACAAACTCTCAGCTTAATTTTAATTCTGTTCTTTTTTTTTTTTTTTTTTTTTGCCAGTCCTGGGCTTGAGCTCAGGGCCTGAGCACTGTCCTTGGACTTTCTCAAGGCAAGAGCTCTACCACTTGAGCCTCAGCACCACTTCCGGCTTTTTTCTATGTATGTGGTACCGAGGAATCGAACCCGGGTCTTCATGCATGCTAGGCAAGCACTTTAACCACTAGGCCAAACTCCCGGCCCCCAATTCTGTTCTTTTTTTTTTAGCCAGTCCTGGGCTTGAGCTCAGGGCCTGAGCCCTGTCCTTGGACTTTCTCAAGACTAGAGCTCTACCACTTGAGCCTCAGCACCACTTCCGGCTTTTTTCTATGTATGTGGTACTGAGGAATTGAACCCGGGTCTTCATGCATGCTAGGCAAGCACTCTACCACTAGGCCAAACTTCCGGCCCTTAACTCTGTTCTTAAACTTATGTGCTAGTGATTGCATATAGATGCCATTCTTGAATACTTATTTGTTAAACTTGACGTGAAATATGATGTAAAAAATCAATGTTATGTTATCTGATATATTTTATATATGCTTAACTGGGTATTTGAAAAAGGATAGGGAAGGGCGGAAATCAAGATGAGCGGGGGGAGGGGGAGAGGGAAATGGGGACCATGACATGAGAAAGGGTATCAATATTTGTGAAGTAATGTACCTTTTATATGGTGAATATAATGTAACCATTCTATTAATTACAATAAAAATATATGAAGAAAGTTAACAAAAAAAAATCAATGTTAATAAAACCTTAAAAAAAAGGATCCATCTAAAATCCCTGTTACGTTTTAGCAAATGAACATGATTAAAGGTACATGCTATGTACAAATGAGTTTATTTACTTAAACCAATGAAAATACAGTTAGTGGCAATGTAATTTTACTGTCTTTTCAGAAACATTCCCTTGACTCACAAGTTGGTATGCATTTGTGTGCATGTTTACAGGAACAAAGCTACACAACCCATCTTCAGTCTCCAAAAGGACTAGGTTTCTGGGGCTGTGTGGCAACTAGTGTAGTAAGAGCTGGTGTTCAAGGAGCCCCTCAATCTGGATGTCAACTGTGAGAATCTACTGCTTCCTCAAGAGCACTTTGTGTTCCAGGGCCATGGGCAAGTTCCAGTAGACCAGCTGTTCTTCTATGCACCGTGCAGATGCCATTCCAGCTCTCACCCACGCTCACATGTCCAGGTGCTTGTAGAGTCTACGACTCTTCTCCTTTTTATTTTTATTGCCATGTTTCTTCCAGGGCTTCCCAGCGCCCTTCTCAGAGCTCACAGTAGCTGGAGTCACCAGGCCACTACCAGGCTTATAACCCATCACAGTCTGGACCCCCTTGGTCAAAGCTCTCACGTTCTCCTGGGAAACAAGAGGACAGGACTTGAGGTGCCAGTAGGCTGCGTGCATGCAGGGGTATGCACAGTACTGTGCAGCAGTTGCTTCGAGATGAACACGAGCACTCAGTAGAGTGCCCTCTCCTGGAGGACAGGCCCTCCTCCTTCTCTCCCTCCCTTATGTGGTACATTTCCCAGCCTGGCTTCAATTCTTCTCTTCTCTCTACTCTTGACTACTTCATTTAAGTCCCGTGGTTTTAAAAGCTATCTTGAGTTATCTAGATTCAGAATACCAGCTGTTTTCTGGACAACTTTATCTTAATATCAAAATGCAACCTGCTTCAACCCACATAAGACACTGACTCTAAACAATATAAATTTACTTAGTAAAAAAAAAAAAAATTAGCCTTAGGCCAGGAGTGTGGCCTAGTAGTAGAGTGCTTGCCTAGCATGCATAAAGCCTTTGGACTCTCTGTACCACATACACAGAAAAAAGCTGGAAATGGGGCTGTGGCTAAAATGGCAGAGCACTAGCCTTGAGCAAAAAGTGTTCAAGGACAGTGCTCAGGCCCTGAGTTTAAGCCCCAAGACTGGCAGAAAAATAAAATATACAAAAATTAGCTCAATATTAAGTGAAAGAAATATCTCATAAACTTTGTATAATAGTAAAGTATTACTATTATACTATGATTATAGTGATGGTCACATAACTCTGAAAATATACTATAAAACTACTGAGGGGCCAGGAGTTTGGCCTAGTGGTAGAGTACTTGCCTAGCATGCATGAAGACCCAGGTTCGATTCATCGGTACTACATACAAAGAAAAAAGCCAGAAGTGGTACTGAGGCTCAAGTGGTAGAGAGCTCTAGCCTTGAGAAAGTCCAAGACAGTGCTCAGGCCCTGAGCTCAAACACAGAACTGGCAAACAAAACAAAACAAAACAAACCTGAGAAGCTCAGTAGAGCTGTTAGTACAGCTAACCCACTGCAAACCTATCCCAACACCAGGGATGCTGAGGTAGGAAACAATCTGAGTTCTCCTTGGAGGCTAGCTTACATTACACAGAGAAACCCTGCCTCAGAAAACCAGAAAGGGTGTGTGCATGTGCAAGTTTAAATATTGTTTATGGTACAAGAATATCTTATTCTTTACTGTTACAAAGAACATGTTAGAACTGAAGTTAAAGTAATTTTAAAACTCACTTGATGGAAAAAAGTCTTGTCAACTACATTTTCAATCTGCTTTGCTTTTTTATTTCCTCTGGGCTGCATTTTTATCTCATCATCATTCACTCTTCGCTCCAGGAGTTGCTGGTGTTGATGCTGGAATGTTACAGGATCTCTTCCAGGAGGAGGGTGGCAGTACAGGAGTTTACCCTATGGAGAAACGTGGAGGTCAGCCGTGCATGCCCAGTGTCAGCCCACGAGCAGGGAAGGCCCTTACAGGAGACATGTCAAGCAGTGACATGCTGGGGAGCTTCTGGTTTTCCTGTGTTTTCTTTTGTTTTTGTCAATTTTTTTCATTTGTTTGTTTGCTGGTCCTGCGCTTGAACTCAGGGTCCTCAGCACTGTCCTTGAACTTTCTCAAGGGTAGAGCTCTACCACCTGAGCCACAGCATCACTTCTAGTTTTTTCTATGAATGTGGTTCTGAGGAATTGAACCTGGGTCTTCTTGCATGCTAGGCAACCTTCTACCACTAGGCCAAACGCCTCACTAATTGTCAAATTTTTATTGGCATACATTCTTTGTACAAGGGGAGTTTCACTGTCTCATGTGCATACACGTAAAGAGCAAGTTCCATTCACCCTCAGTCCCTTTAGCACTTACAGTATTACCTTATTCCCCATTCTCAAAACATTTTCAACAGATTTTTATTGTTATCTCACTCTTTTTTTTTTTGGTTGGTTGTGGGGCTCGAACTCAGGGTCTCAGTGCTGTCCCTGAGCCTCTGTGCTCAAGGCTAGCACTCTAGCACTTGAGCGACGGAGCCACTTACAGCTTTGGAGTGGTTAATGGAAGGAAAGAGTATCAAGGGGACTTTTCTGCCTGGGTTGGCTTCCAACCACAATCCTCTCAGATCTTAGCCTCCTAAGTAGCTAGAATTACAGGCGTAAGAAACTGGTGCCTGGCTTTTAGATATGCAAGCAAATTACAATAGTTATCCCATTTATCCTCCAGGTTAGGTCTCCCACCCTCCCACTAAGCCTGTTCTACTTGTCTATAATCCACATTTGCTTAAAAAGTGTATATTTACTGCAACATTTGGTTTTTGATTGAACTTAATTTTGGCCCACAGAATCAAAAGACTCATCTAACACACTAATATTGATCCTTCAAGTGTTCTATGGAGCTAACGCTTTCTAGGGCCCAAGATGAGAACAGATCTTTCTTTTTTGGGCTCCTTTTACTTTGCATTTCTGCTGTTCTTCAGTGTACTTCAGTGATTACACTTTTGGTAGTTATGACTATACTACTGGACATATTAAGCTAGACTGTTTCTTTTTGGTCAGTCCTGGGGCTTGCCCTCAGCACTGTCTCTGGGTTTCTTTTGCTCAAGGCTAGCACCCTACCACTTAAGCCACAGTGCCACTTTGGCTTTTTCTATGTGTGTGGTACTGAGGAATGGAACCCAGGGCTTCATGCATGTTAGGCGAGCACTCTACCACTGAGACATTCCAGCCCTAAGCTAGAATTCTGAAATCAAAATAGTCCTAAGAAGGCTAAGAGTGGGGATGCATGCTGTCATTCAGGCACATAAGGCAAGATCCTAAGGTCAGCCTGGGCTATGTAGTAAGATGCTGTCCCAAAAGGACTGTCTAGATTTGTTTTTGTTATTGCTGTTGTTCTGATACCAGTGCTCATTGAAATCAGGTCTTTGGGCTCTTGCTTGGCTCCACTCTAATTCTCCCCCTCCCCGTTCTTTTACTGTCAGTCATGGGGCTTGAGTTCTGGGCCTGAGCGCTGTCCCTGAGCTCTTCAGCTCAAGGCTACCACTCTACCACTTGAGTCACAGTGCCATTTCTAGTTTTCTGGTGGTTAACTGGAAATAGATAAGAGTCTCATAGACTTCTGGGCCTGGGCTGGCTTTGAACCTCGATCTTTAGATTGCAACCTCCTGAGTAGCTAGCATTATAGGCATGAGCCACCAGTGCTCAGCTGGCCCTTTCATCTAAAGCTGGCACTCTACTATTTGAGCCACAGCTCCATTTTTCAGACTTCTGTTGGTTAACTGAGTATCTTGGATTTATTTGCATAGGCTGACTTTGAGCCTCTATTCTCACCATCTAAGCCTCCTTCATAACTCAGATGAGAAATGTGAGCCACTGGAGCTGTAATGTAAACTTATCCTTGCATTTCCCATAGCCGTAAATGAATAAATGACTTTCTATAAGAATAGTGCGCACTACTGTTTTTCTGAACTGAAATCAAGTCAATAATGGCTGTTTACTTTGACTGTTATGTTCCAAGCACCCTCATGTGACTCTGAGGAAACTATAAAGCTGATATTTGGAAAGACCTAACCTCGATAGAACAACTCTTAGGGGTTTGTTATGTGTAAATAATGAGCTTGGTGTTACTATACATAAACATAGAGCCATGTGTACATGAATTTCCCATAATTTCATAAGCTAGGTATTGTGACTCTCCATTTTATTCATGAGGAAACCCAAAATAGCAGAGACTGTCATTTGTAAAATAACAATACCAACCTCTTAGAACTGTTATTTTATTTTATTTGGGATTTTTATAGACAGAACCCAAGGCCTATACAGGCTAAGCATGTTCTACCATATGACTATACCCCCAGTGACTTGCTGCTGCTATTATTATTATTAATAATAGTAATCCTGGAAAGAAAGGCTTATAAACAGCTATATTGTAAGAAAATTGTGGTAATATATTTAAAATGTAAAAAAGGGAAAGGCTATAGGAGACAGAATAATCAAATGCATAAATAAGAAATTTTGCAATTACAGGTGTTTAGAGATGTTTATCTTTCTTAACATTCTGTCTCTTCTTCATGACGCTGACCACATTGACTTGAGACCAATCCCAGTTATAGTTTATATATACAAAGATATTTATCTTTCTTAGCATTCTATCCGTCTCTTCTTCACAATGCTGACCACACTGACTTAAGACCAATTCCCATCTCAATAAAAACAATCTCCTTAGAACTTGGCAGGTTGTTATTACCTAAGAACACAGATTCAGGAAAAGAAAACTTGCTTATTTAAGAGAGTAATAATAAAGAAGATCCACTCACTTTGACATAATCCTTTAGGATATAGCGTGCAGACCGAGGTTGGTCTGGCTGTCCATGAGCTGTCATGAATCCTCGCATATCTGTGGGAGAAATGAACTGTGTAAAACTACAGTCAGAAGATTACAGGACAGGTGCTGGAGGGTCATGCCTGTACTCTTGACTACTTAGGAGGCTAAGATCTGAGGATCATGGGTCAAAGCCCTGACTGACCTTAGCTCTGAAGATCTGACTAAGCCAGGATCCTTCTAGTGACATGTCTTTAATTTTTTATACTTTGGCCTGATAAAACCAAAGGATTTGTATCTAGCATTTGTTCTACTGACTGAATTAAATGCTTATTATATGCATAAGAATAAGAATGTATTTTCCATTGTAAGGGACCTGATTTTACAATGAGCTATGGGTAAATACAACACAGGTGAATTGTCATGATTGTGTTGAGTAAGCCAAGTGAATAAGAAGAGACTCCACTACATGGCTGCAACCATCCAAGCCTCCAGGAGGGAAGGGCTGTGGTGGCCTGTAGCGTATCCTAGCTGCAGATCCGGCACAGAAACAGGCAGTTTTAGAGGTAAGGGTGTGTGTGTGGGGGGTAGGGGGTCATGCTGTAATGAGGGTCTCACAGAGTCTCAATAGTGACCATATTGTCTGTTTTTAAATATATGCAGTTAATTTTTTTGTCAATTATGCCTAATAAAAGTTTAAAAACAGACTATACACAAAACATAGGCTTGACAGACAGGTTGGGTTAAAAACTCAGCTCCTACTATCCTCTTCATTTTAGAAGAAATTATTTAGAATCCTAATTCACATCACACACAAAAAGTAAATTTAGGTAGATTAAAAATCTTCAGGCTAAAATAACTGAATAATATAGGAAGACAATTTTATCATTAGGCAATGGTGAAGGCCTTCCCGAATAAAACACCAGAAGAAAAAGGTTTATTAAGATTATCAACATTGCCGGGTGCCACTAACTTGCAACTAATCCTAGCTAAGTAGGAGGCTGAGGACCCCAGTTTGAAGCCAGCCCAGGAATCAAAGTCCATAAGACTTTCTTCTCCTATAAACTACTCAGAAAAAGCTGGGAGTGGTGCTGTGGCACAAGTGGTAAAGCACTAGTGAGAGACTAGCACTGAGCAAAAGAACTCAGAGAGAGCACCTAGATCCCGAGCTCAACACCCATGACCAATTTAAAAAAAAAAAAAAAAAAAAGGATATCAATATCTAGGGCTGGAGATGTTAATCAGTGAAAGCCTGCCACAAGGCTCTGGTTTAAACCTCAGTATTGCAAAAGAACAAACAAATCCACAGAACCCTTTTCTATCATTACAACAGAAATCAATGCACAGAGAAAGGTGATTTCCACAAGATATAAAAGGCCAGCAAACACAAAAAAGGTAATCAACAAAAACCAACTAGTCTGAAGGGGAGAAAAACAAGATGATTCAGAGGGGGTGGGGATAGGTAAACAAAACATGAGAAGGGGCATCAATGTGCAAGAAGTAATACACCCACTCCCTGACAATGCGACTGTAACCCTCATTATGCCAATAAAATTAAACCAAACAAACAACTGGCCTTTCTCTTAGATTTTATCAGTAGCACTGGGTGAAAATAGTATTTACTTTGTTTTAATATTTCCATGCATAAACCAAATAATCTTTCTTTCTTGTTTTTTTAGAGGTGTGGAATGTGAACTCAGGGCTTCATGCTTGCTAGGTAGCTAGGTAGGTACCTTACTATCTGAGCCACAACTCCAGCTTGAAAATAGCATTTGTATTATTATAAAATGAAATAGCTCAGGGGTATAGAGCATGTTTACCCTGGGGTTAAAGGCACCCCCACCCCAAGCTTACTGATTTTTTTGGGGGGAGGGGCACTTGTGGGAACTCAGGGCCGAGGCACTGTCCTTGGGCTTCCTCAAGGCTAGCACTCTACCACTTGAGCCACAGCACCATTCCCGACTGTTTCTGTGTATGTGTGGTACTGAGGAATCGAACCCAGGGCTTCATGCATGCTCGGCAAGCACTCTACCACTAGGCCATACTCTCAGCCCCAGTCCAAACTTATTATTCTATTAACTACATTTGTTTTTCATGTTTTAAAATAACATGTAACTCACATCCATAAGCTGTCAGTAGTTCTTCCGAGGTTGGCGGTCGATGAGGATCTTCATCTTCTCTAGGCTTTATGATATGAATACCATAGGTAGCTTCTAAAACATATCTTGGAATGTTCTGGCAAACGTAAACTCATCAAGGAATCCATTCTATTGAACTGACTCACCACTTCCCTATGACATCTGATCCAGGCTACTAAACATGTCATTCAGTCATCACGTGTCCCCATTCTCCACTAAACTGGGTTTGAACTCAAGACCTCACACTCACTCTCGGGTTACTCATTTGGCTATTACTCTATAACTTGAGCCATGTCTCCAGCCTGGCTTTCTGCTTGTTAACTAGTAATTGAGTATCTCAGACTTTTCTGCCTAGGCTAGCTTCAAACCTCAATCTTCTAGATCTCAGCCTCCAGAGTAGTTAAGGATTACAGGCACAAACAAGCCATTGGCACCTGGCTTCTAAATGATTTTTTTTTTTTTGCCAGTCCTGGGCTTGAGCACTGTCCTTGGACTTTCTCAAGGCTAGAGCTCTACCACTTGAGCCTCAGCACCACTTCTGGCTTTTTTCTATGTATGTGGTACCGAGGAATCGAACCCTGGTCTTTGTGCATGCTAGGCAAGTACTCTACTCCTGGCCTGTTTTTTGTTTTTTTTTGGCTCGTCCTGGAGCTTGAACTCAGGATCTGGGCACTGTCCCTGAGCTTCTTTTTGCTCAAGGCTAGCACTCCACCACTTAAGCCACTGTGCCACTTCTGGCCTTTTCTGTTTATGTTGTACTGAGAAATTGAACCCAGGGTTTCTGGCATGCTAGGCAAGAATTCTACTACTAAGCCACATTCTCAGCCAATTTATAGGCTTTTTTTGGTTGTTGTTGTTTTTGCCAGTCCTGGGCCTTGAACTCAGGGCCTGAGCACTGTCCTTGGGCTTTCTCAAGACTAGAGCTCTACCACTTGAGCCTCTGCACCACTTCCAGCTTTTTTCTATGTATGTGATACCGAGGAATCGAACCTGGGTCGATTTACCCAAGCTGCTACATGTAGAAGTAGTACATTCTTTTAAACAGTTTTTTAGTAGTCCCTTTTAGTGATATATTAATTGCCTATTCTGGAAAACTAATTCCTACTAATCAATTCTTACAGTACTGGGAGTAGACAATAAGCCACTAGGATCTTGTCAATGGTACGTGAGTTCTAGAGTTTTACCCTCCTCTTAAGCCAACAGACGAGGATGCCAGTTTGAGAGTTTCTATTAGTACACGCATACACAGCACGACTGTTTACTTCCTAGCAGGCTAAAATCTTAGATGCTGCTAAAACTTTACCAGGTCTACCTTGAGTACTTCCTCATCTAGAATGTACAGGTTCTACTACCGCAACACTTCAACTAAGAGTCCTGGTGCTGAGAGTCCTAATGTACTTATTTACTAGCTGTCATGTACTTGGTTTCTGTGTCAGGTTCCTCAAGTATGAGAAATTGGGGATGACAGCAATGCTTACCTCATGGGTTGTTTTTGAAGCATTAAATATTACTGAGTAAATGCTGGAAAAGTACACAAGCAACCAAAAGGTGCTAGTTAGAATTTTAATGGCGAGCAAGTTTTCCAGTGTCACTCTAAAGTCAAATGGCAGCTGGGTGCCAGTGGCTCACCCCTCTAATTCTAGCCAGTAGGAAGGCTGGGCTCTGAGGATTGGGGCTGAAAGCCAGCTGGGGCAGGAAAGTCTATGAGACTTACCTCCAATTAATCACCAAAAAGCCAGAAGTGGAGCTGGGGTTCGAGTGGTAGGGTTCTAGGCCTTCAGTAAAGAAGGTAAGAGACAATCCCAGGCCCTGAGTTCAAGCCTCAGTACCTAGTGGCAGTATTAGCCAGGTTTGCAACTTAGGGTAGAGAATGTGAAGCCTGGGCTTTCTCACTTACAGATTGCTCAAGAGACAATTCAAATTCAGAACTTGTGATTATATCTCATTTCAAGCTTATGCAGGTCACAAGAATGTGAGATTCCTTACTGGGAAAGTACCACTGCTGGCCAGGTGCTGGTGGCTCACACCGTAATCCTAGCTACTCAGAGGTTAAAATCTGGGAATCAGAGTTCCAAGTCAGCCCAGACAGGAAAGTCTGCACATGATACTCTTACCTCCAAATAAGCACCAAAAGTCCTGGAGTGGAGCTATGGCTTGAGGAAAAACTCAGGGACAGCACTTAGGGTCTTGAGTTCAAGCCTCCAAAGTAGTTATCAATAATGACTCACTAAAATGCTGTTGAATCCTAGTACACACACAAACCTCAAGTGTTTCCAACACAGAAAGGATATCAGTGATACAGGTGGGATGTGATCTCTCATCTGGTCAATAGGGAGGATGCCGTTGCATGTCATCTCGGCCTTGGTGGACACAAAGGATGGCATCACCAGGCCTGGGCAGTCACATAAGCAGAGGCCAGGTTCCACATAGAGAGTCTGAAAGGCAAGTGAGAGGCTTCTGGTGGGCATATGGCAGAGGAAGGAGAAGAGGACCAGCATGAGGGGCCAAGACCTACAGAAATACCTGGAAGTGCTTTGTGTGACCAGGCGTGGCAGACACAGATACTTTCTTGTTGCCCATGATGGTGTTGATGGTTGAACTCTTACCAACATTAGGGTAGCCCACCTAGAAGAAAATCAGAAGTTACCAAACAGCTGTAGTTCAGTTCTGAAAGCCCCAGACAGTATATCTGTGGTGGTGACCTTAGCATAAACGTTTGGTTCTTGGGAAGATTTGAAATAGATGCTGAATTTGCTGATCTCGTTTGGTGAGGATGTCCTCATTTAGCATACCCACTGATGAGTGAAGGAAGGCTGCTATTTCTAAATCAATGAAACTTGTAGAGAGCTTTTCTGATGCAGGTGGAAATTAATTTTTAGTGACAATATAGAGAATGAAGCCTTAAAGCTGAGGAAAATTAAAAGTACCATCCACAATCTTTATCACAAGTTCTCCTGCAGAACTGGGAATTAGACCCAAGTCTGCTTGATTCCAGACACAACCCCTTAGTAGTACACGAAAATAAAATGTTAATATACTTGTGTGTATTGGTTTTGGGGCTTGAACTCATGGCCTGAGCACTGTTCCTGGGCTTTTGTGTTCAAGGCTACTGCTCTTGAGCGACAGCTCCCCATCCAGTTTTTTGATGGTTAATTGGAGCTAAGAGTCTCAGGGACTTGCTGCCCAGATTGGCTTCAAACCATCATTTTCAGATCTCAGCCTCCTGAGAAGCTAGGATTACAGGTGTGGGTCACTGGTGTCAGTCATTTTAAGATTTTTTTAATGATGGGAGTTAATAGTAATAATACTTGGTTTGTAACTGAATAACAGGTAGATGAAATGTGCCATGGTTTCTTTTCCTCCATTGTTTTATTCTCCTGGATGGAGAATAAATGTGCTTGACATTTCCTTAGTTAAGGTGGGCTGTCCAGAGCCATGCTGCCTCCTCCTGTGTGTGAAAATGTCCACACAGGTGGTGTAATTTCCTCTGAAACTAAGGAAGGCATAATCAGGATGTGGTCTACTTCCTCCTGCTTGTCATGCAGTGCTAGACAATGGAATCATTTGTTACAGTTTGCCTCACAAAAATGGTAGGATTCTTCCCCCTGAGAGAACTGGCCTTGTCAGCCCTGCTGGCAATGAACTCCCTTTGCTCTGGGGAAAAAAAAAAAAAAAAAGTTGTGGATTGTCCTACTGTGCATCATGAACATCTGCTGTGGAAGTTGGCAAGATCACAGGGCACCCAGAACACTGAAACCTAAGTGTAGACAACATCAAAAACCCTCCTGTTCTAATCTCTTGGTAACTGACATGGAAGGCAGAACTACACTGGAAGATCAGAGAATTTCTACATAAACAAGTATATAAGCCATGGAAGCCTTGAAGTTTGTTAGTTTGTTCCTTATTGGCTCTACTCCCCACACTGCCTCATCTCTTGATGCCAGTAAACAGCAAGAAGGTAACATCTTCTTTGCTAGTTTGCTTTTTTTTTGGGGGGGAGGGGAGTACTGATATAGGGTTTGAACTCAGGACCTGAACTTAGCTTTGTTACTCAAGGCTAGCACTTTACCATTTGAGCTACAGCTTTTCTGGTGGTTGGTCGGTAGGAGTTTCATCAGAGTTTGAATTTAGAACCTTGGGCTTGCTAGGCAGGTGTTCTACCACGTAAGCCACACCCCTAGCATTCATTTGCTTGAGTTATTTTTTTGCCCAGAATTGGCCCCAGACCACAAGCTTTCTACCTTCAACCTTTTGTGTAGCTGGGATTACAGCTGTGTACCACCACATCTGGCTTACTGATTGGGGGTGGTGGGGGGAGAATCATACTAACTTTTTGCCTGAGCTAGCCTTGAAGAACAATTGTTCCTAGCTTCCACCGCCTAAGTAGTAAGGAATAAGCCACTGTAACCAGTCCAGAATGTTCCTAATGGTGCTTTGAGTTTGACTGCTTGCTGAGGTGACCAAAGGATGGTAAATAAGGGCCTCTAGTAGTACACACTTTGCAATGTATTTCATCTTACCAATCCGACAGTAAGTTGACCGTCTTTCACCTTCTTCCCAGTGTGTAGCTGCTTAAATAGCTCTAGTAATTCCTGTTTTGATACCAGATGGCTAAAGTTATGTATCTGTCTCTTCTGTGGGGAATTCTTTCCCTGAGCCTCAGAGTCCACAGTCCTGATCTCAGCACAGGCCTCCTCCTCTTCAGGGTTGCTGTCCTCTTCTGAACATGTCTGCCAGTCCTCTTCCTCCTCTTCCAGACAGTCCTCATATTCACTGTGGTCTTCATCACTAGGGAAAGGAGAACTGCAGCTGGGGAGATGGTGGGTCTCGCTGTGTGGAATTTCCCTCCCATCCAAGCTAGAGCTTTCAGATTCAGCAGTGCTTGCTTCCTCAGCATCTCTGCATGCTCGTTCCTCAAGAAATCACAACACAGACATTCACTTTTCCTTTTAGCAAACAAACTTTTTTTTTTGGCTGTCCTGGGGCTTGAACTCAGGCCCATGACACCCCTCCCCAAACACACACACACACACACGCACGCACAAACGTCCTCCACAAGCAAAAATAGAACCAAGTCTGCCAATATGTTTGAATTAATGGTAATACCATGTTTGCTATAAATCTGAATCTCTGGGTAAGCCCTCGGCAAACAATGCTAGGTGTAATGTATTCAACCAAGGGATGCACATTTTGTAATTTTTTCTTTTTCTTTTTGTCAGTCCTGGCTTGAACTAAGTTCAAGTTTAAGAACATTGTCCTTGGGCTTTCTCAAGAATTGAACTCTACCACTTGAGCTACAGTACCACTTCTGGCTTTTTCTATGTATGTGGTACTGAGGAATCGAACCTAGATCTTTGTGTATGCTAGAGAAGCACTCTACCACTAGGCCAAACTCCCAGCCTAGAAATCACTCAATACTAGCTATGCAAGATGATCAGAGGACAGAAAAGGTTATGCAGATGACTGGAAAGGGTGCCCATGAGGAGGCAAAGGAAGCCACTCAGTACAAGGACCCAGAGCCAAACCACCTCAGTGGCACCCTTGTGAGCAAAACACCTTTGATCTGTATTTTAATTTTTTTCCTTTTGGTAGGAGGGATAGTGCCCAGGCATGGGCATGTTGGGCAAGCAATCTACTTTTGAGCTCTAATCCCAACCCTTACAGTTTTGGAATTGCCTTCAGTAAACTAGAAAGCACCATGGAGCACAGATTCCCGTGTGTGAAATAGAAAAGCATTAAAACTCCACTCCAGATGTGGTAGGTATACATAGGAAGATTTTCTTAGGAATAGAAGGGCAACTTAATACTCATGTGTTTCTTTTTATTATTATTTTCTAAACCAGTAGCTTTCTTTCCTTTATTAGTTATGCCTTCAAAGTATATTCTTGGTTCAACAATTTCAGAATTAAGACCACTGTTGGTATATAAACACCACATTTATATCCAGAAATATACATGATGATAGATTATAAAAAAGATACCAATTTTCTTATAGGCTGGTAGGAGGTATCTAACTTGCCAAATAAAGGAGACCTTAATTTATGCGAATCTCTACAGCTGACCAAATAAAAATAGGGCTGTTTACAATGTCACTAATTCTATTTTGAGTTAAAGTTTCTCAATGTGCCTAGTCTGGCATTGAATTCCTAATCCTGCCTCAGACTCTGAGTGTTGGGATTATAGGTGTGCACCACCACACCCTAACTAGGCGCACTAATTCTCAACAACAAATATGAAACAGATGAGATCTAAAAGTGATGCAAGTCTAGTATCACTTCGAAATATTTTGGTGTTAGAATGGTTAACAGTCAAAAGCACATGATGAACTCAAACAGGTATTTCAGACATTAGGAAAGTAAAACAAGCAACAGGAGAATAAGTGTGACTTCATGATTATACCTGCAATACTAGAAGAAACTTGCCTTACAAAAGAACAGGAAATTTTTATGATGAATTAGCAATTAGTATAAAAAAGTCAGTGTATCATCACTGTGAGCTTTCCTGAATAACTTTAAATGTTAAAGAAGTAGTAAAAATAAGAGTGTAAAATGAACACGAATAGTTAGTAGAAACATGGTTAAAAGCAATTCAACTGAATAAAAATTCTAAACAAAAGGATTTTGCAGTAGTTAAAAGTTAAAAAAAAAGAGTCAATCTTTATAGGACAATGTAATTTAATAAATAAGAGAAACAGGTATTTAAAAAAATCTTATATTTGAAAACAAAGAAGTGGTCAACAACTGTAGAGGAAGAAGCTAGTTCTGATGTCAAGCTATGCTTAGGAAGTTCATGCTTAATAACTAGAAATGGTTATATATATGAAATTGCAATCTGAGAAATCACAGATTATACATTCCAAAATACTTGAGAAAAGCAAATGATTGCTTCTAGAAGGAAGACAAAAATCTCTTCCATAATCCAAGTACTTTTTTTTTTTTTTTTGCCAATCCTGGGCTTGACCTCAGGTCTTGGGCACTGTCCTTGAGCTTTCTCAAGGCTAGTGCTCTACCACTTGAGCCACAGGACCACTTCCAGCTTTTTCTGTGTATGTGGTACCAAGGAATCGAACCCAGGATTTTGTGCATGCTAGGCAAATACTCTACCGCTCCTGACCCTCAAGTACTGTCAGCCAGAGACTGACACTCATAAACCCACACATTAGCTGGGGAGCCTAAACATAAGATGTCAACAGGAGGCAATCAAGGCTCCTTAGGGAACTATTTCCCCATGAGTCTGCCACTTGAGTCAAAGATACAGGAAGGGATCCGTTTTCCATTTTGCTAGGTGCTAGCTTGGTTTATCAGGACAGAACAGTTCTTAACTGGTTCCAACACTGGGGCTTGAACTCAAGGCCTCAAACTCTTGCTCAGCCTTTTTTTTTGCCAGTCCTATGGGCTTTCTCAAGGCTAGTGCTCTACCACTTGAACCACAGCACCACTTCCAGCTTTTTCTGTGTATGTGGTACCTAGGAATCAAACCCAGGGCTTCCTGCATGCTAGACAAGCACTCTACCACTAGCAAGCACTCTCCCGGCCCTTGCTCAGCCTTTTCATTCACAGCTGGTATACTACCACCACTTGCCGCCCCATGCCTTTTACTAGGTAGTTGGGAGACAGGAGTCTCTCAGATTTGTCTGCCTGAGAGAGCTTTAAACTGCCATCTTCACAGCTGTCTTATGAAGTTAGGATTATAGGTAAGAGCCACCAGGGCCTATCCTTTGGTCATTTCTTGAAGACATTAACTTTCAGGATAATCTTCAAACAAAAGAAATCATGGAGGCTGGGAGTCTGGCCTAGCATGCATGAAGACCCAGGTTCGATTCCTCCATACCACATACATAGAAAAAACCCAGAAGTGGTGCTGTAGTTCAAGTGATAGAGCTCTAGCCTTGAGAAAACCCAAGGACAGTGCTCATCCCCTGAGCCTAGGCCTAGGACTGGCAGATTGTAGAGAGAGACTCAACAAATGGGACTACCTAAAAATAAAGTTTCTGTACAGATAAAAGCATAGCTACTAAAGTAGAAAGACAGCCAACCAACTGGGAAAAGATATTTACCAATAATACATCAGACAAATGCTTAATATCCAGTATCTCTACAGGGAACTCAAGAAACTAACCCCCCACCCCACAACCCAACAAACCAATCACTAAATGGGCAAGGGAACTAAAGAGACTTTTCAAAAGAAGCGGTTAAAATGGCTGAAAAACATATGAGAAAATGCTCATCATCCATGGTCATAAAGGAAACGCAAATAAAAACAATTCTAAAATACCATCTTACTCCAATTAGAATGGCCAATATTCTGAACTCAGACAATGATAAATGCTGGTGGGTCTTAGGTCCGACTGGAAGAAATGACTTCTTCCCTTGGCTCTCTCCCACTGCACCCTGGAAATCCCCGCCCAGCACCTGTAACCCTGGCAACTGGCATGCCTGGGGGTAGTGGAAGGTCCCCACTGAGGCATTTCCCCATCCTCTGAGATCACATCCGTCTCCGCTGTGTCTATACCCCTTCCCCTATATAATCACTCACTTCCCGCCCTAAGTCCTCTTGCTCCCCTGACTCCATCTTGGGTGGCAGGAGTCTGCTCTTTCCTCACGCAATAAAACCTCTTCTTCTGAACTGCGTGGAGTTTCCTTTGACAAACCTTACAGTGGGGTTGTGGAGAAAGAGGAACTCTACTGCACTGCTGGTGGGAATGTAAACTAGTACAACCACTCTGGAAAGCCGTTTGGAGGTTTCTTAATTGAAAATAGACCTTCCCTATGATCCCGCCATACCACTTCTAGCCATCTATCCTGAACATCATAACCCAGGATATGATAAAAACACCTACCTGCTCAGCTATGTTCATCTCTGCACTATTCACAATACCAAGTGATGGAAACAACCCAGATGCCCTACTGCAGATGAATGGATACAAAAAATGTGGTACATATATACAATGGAATTCTACATAGCCAATAGACAAGATAAAATAATGGCATTTGCAGGGAAGTCGATGAAGCTAGAGCGAATCATGTTGAGTGAGGTAAGTCAAGACCAAAGGAAGAAAAGGCGCATAGCATCCTTAATATGTGGATATGAGATCCAAACAGTACATGAGCGAGGACTCAATATTTGCATACCCAATGTTATGGACATGGTCTTGGAGATATAAACATAACTACATAGACATAAAAACCTATGATGGGCTGTTATATACTCTAGATATAATGTTTTATTATATAAATTTATGCTTAATTTTAATTATGCTCTAAAACCTAAGTGCCAGTGATTGTATACAGAGATTTCCTTCTTAAATACGATGTAAAAATCAACGTTAATAAATTCTTTAATAAAAAAAAAGAAAAAGAAATCATGGTTAATATGGCAAGTAGTGCCCGATAGCCCAAGGACAGTAAGTACTTATATTACTATATTATTGCTGAGTCCATTAAATGACTACAATGATGTATTTACAGCAACAGTACCTGCTAAAGAAAGCTTTATTTTTATTGGTTAGTTTTTCTTTCTTTTCGTGCCTGCAAGTCCGCAAAAGGTCCTAGATCTTTCATTTCTGGTTCTATGTATTCAACAATATTATATGGCTTTAGAAGAATATATAGAAGCTACACACATAAAACGCACAGATAACTCAGCGCAAAGAAAGAAAAAGCAGTTTATGTCAAAAAAAAAAAAAAAAGAACCCTATCTTTGTCCCAATCCATTAATTTTATATCCCAACTTCAGCAACTTCAGATAAAAACAAAACAGAAGCCAGGCATGGGGGCTCTGGCTGCTCTGGCTCGTGGTAGCTCAGGCCTGTAATCCTAGCTACTCAGGAGGCTGAGATCTGAGGACCATGGTTCAAAGCCAGCCCGGGTAATACAAAGCTGTGAGACTCTTTATCTCTAATCAATCACCAGAAATCCAAAAACTGAAAGTGGGGCTATGGCACAAGGGTAGGGCGGTAGCTTTGAGCTTAAGAGATCAGGGACAGTGCCCAGGCCAGAGTTCAAGCCCCATGATTCCCCCCCACCACAAAAACAAACAAACAAAAAAAACCACACACACAAACTTTCTCCACAAGTAAAAATAGAATCACGTCTGCCAATATGTTTGAATTAATGGTATTATCATGTTTGCTATAAATCTGAATCTCTGAGTAAGCCCTAGGCAAACAATGCTAGGTGTAACGTATACAACCAGGGGCTGTACATTTTGTAATTTTTTCTTTTGTCAGGTCTAGCTTGAACTAAGTACAGGTACAAGAGCATTGTCCTGGGCTTTCTTAAGGATAGAGCTCTACCACTCAAGCTACAGCACCACTTCTGCCTTTTTCTATGTATGTAGTACCAATGAACTGAACCCAAGTCTTTGTGCATGTTAGGCAACCACTCTATCACTAGGCCATACTCTTAGTCCCATGGGGGCTGCCTTTTTTTTTTTTTTTTTTTTTGCCAGTCTTGGGCTTGAGCTCAGGGCCTTGGACTTTCTCAAGGCTAGAGCTCTACCACTTGAGCCTTAGCACCACTTCCGGCTTTTTTCTATGTATGTGAAACTGATGAATCCAGGTCTTCATGTAGGCTAGACAAGCACTCTACCACTAGGCCAAACTCCCGACCTGGTGCTGCCAATTTTAATCATAATCCTGACATAGTTACCAAGAATAAGAGTCCTGTAAATGATGTCTAAAAGAGGGAACCATGAAGACTAAAGATAAGTGTTCAGTTCAAAGGTCCTATGGGGTACTAATAGCTTCACTGAAGGGAAGAACTTTCTGAATTTAGAGATAAGTAGGAATGAATTACTTGCTCTTGGGGAGTCTTCACCTTTCTGTTTTTTTCCTCTTGGTCATGGGACTTGAACTCTGGGCCTAGGTACTATCCTTGAGCTCTTCACCTCAAGGCTCTACTACCACTTGAGTCACAGCACCACTTCCAATTTTCTGGTAGTAAACTGGAAATAAGTGTCTCATGGACTTTCTTGCCTGGGCTGGCTTTGAACCTCTATTCTCAGATCTCAGCCTCTTGAATTGCTAGGATAACAAGTGTGAGCCACAGGTACCTGGCTGGTCTTCATCATTTAAATCAATTACTGAGAGCTACCACCTGTGTGTGTGTTGGTTTCTCTGTATGCCTCCATTTCTCTCTGTCAGCATGGCCTTGTGCATACTAGTGAAACCCTCTGCCACAGAGCCAAGCCCCAAGATTGACCAAAAAAAAAAAAAAAAAAAGAAATGGTGCTGTGGCTCTAGCCTTGAGAAAGTCCAAGGACAGTGCTCAGGCCCAAGCTCATGCCCCAGGACTGGAAAAATGAAACAAACAACAACAAAAAGCCGCTCCAAAAACAAACAAACAAAATACAAGTAATTTTGGCAGAATTTGGGTGAAAAGATAAAGGTCATAAGAGGATATATTTTAATGTAGGGTTAGTTTCTTTGTGTTCAAAAAAAGTAAGGCTGGGTACAAGTGGCTCATTCCCATAATCCTAGGAACTCAGGAAGGTGAGATCCAGAGGAACATGGTCTGAAACCAGCCCAAGCAGAAAAAAGTCTTTAAGGAATAACTCCATCTAACAAAAGGACAGCAACAAGCTGGGCTAAAGGTATGGCTTGTGCAGTAGAGAACCAGCCAAATTCAGTGGGAAGTCAAGTTCAAAACCCTGGTATAAAAATAAGCCTAGAGAGGTCACCACTTCCTTCATTGTACCCTTTAGTTCTGACTTCTCTTAAAAGCAATTAGAAGGCAAAATGAAAGTTCCTATAACACTTCCTGCCCCTTCCCCCAAAGGTTAAAATACCAGTCATTTCACAGGGAATGCACTACTTGGAGAGGGGAACTTTGTGACTCACTTTGTGCATCAATTTACTACTGTAGCATTAGGCCTTCTCCCCCCACCAAAACAAACATAAAACAACTGCAAACAAAACCAAAACTATTTCCCAGAAATCTGCAGAAAGAAAAAAGAACACACAAATGAAGCACGATAATCAGAAATTAAAATCTTTTCTAAACCCTGAAAAAACCCCCGCCCTGTACCTTGGAGAAAGCATTCAGTTCAATGGATTCTGCCAAAGCTGACCAGAAGATAATCTTCACGTTTTCCTTCTCAAAGTATGTGGCCCAGGCGCTGCGCTGCTCAGCAGTCAACAAGTCTGCTTTGTTTATCAGAATAATGTTCTCCTTATTGGCATCGATCTCTTTCACATAACATTCCTAGGCAAGACAGACATTAAGAAGGGCTACTTCCAACAAGCAAAAATTAGGGAGATGACACTGAGTAGCTCTAACCAAAGTTTTTATTGCTCTTAGCTTGAAATCACTTTTTAATTTAAAGATTAACATTCTTAGTACATTCGACTAATTAATCCCTTCAGTGAGCTTGGACAAGAACTTTCATCATTAAGATTTCTGTTACTCATCAATTTGAAAACGTCACGTCATCAGATTGTATTACCTCACTTAATCCTTACATGTAGTGCTATCCAGTGGTGTTTTATAAACTAACATCTTTTATAAAACATCCAGAAGAGTAATTTGTAAGGTACGGAAAGAAATAACTAAATGAGAAAGATAAAAAATAAAGTGACTAAGTAATCTAAAATGAGCTAAATGCCACTCAGACTGGTGCCTCTTGAAAAATAATAGACCAGCAAATATGTATCAATAAAGTGTAAAGTAGAAGGGATAGGAAGCCAGTGCAAGTGTTTGTGCCTTCCTGCAGATGGAAACAACTGATGGAGAGAACATCTGTGTAAACAGTAATGCTCTGCAAGCCCCTGACCTTGGAGAGGAAGTAGGCCTAGTTAAACAAAGCAAAAGAAACTAAAGTGCTTGTCTACAGTTACTAACATGAGAGGTGCTGTGTTCCCCTTTGCTGTGAAATCTGAAATCAAATGTTACTTACCAAATCCTCACATCTAAACAGGAGTGGGTTTCGGGCATCTACTATCTGGACCACAATATCGCTGGGGAAGAGAAAGTGAGAGAATTCAGTGACTGTGAAGTCCATGAGACTGGCCAGCATATACCAAAGGCATCAGGGGCAAACACTCTAAATACTGCCAACCCTTCACTTTTTAAGGCACGCCCATTCACTGGTGATACACAAGGAAACTGAAGCTTACAGCAGTTATGTAAGCTGCCCAAAGAGAGCTAGTAAATGCTGGAGTCATATAGGTGCCTAGCCAGTCTGGACCAGAGGTCATGCTCTTAACTGTAATGCATATGGCCTAGAAAAGTCTCAATAGCTTGTCACTACTAAAACTTCCTTGATATTAACTTCTATTACCTTCTCTTTGAGGAAAAAATTACAAATACCTCATTCCAAAGTGAGTCTACTAAGTGTTCACTGCCCAATCTGCATTCACATTAAGGCCTCAAAAAAAAAAAAAATTAACAGAATCACTGGCTGACTGCTGTCTACAGATGCCAGTATCGAATTCAACTAGACTTCTAGAAAGAACAATGATCCCTACACCCAACAGACAGTTTGGAGAATGTTTAAATGGCAAAAACACAAAACAGCAGAGCATCAGCTTAAGAGAGCACATTAAAGCACACATGATGAGCCCAATTTCTTCATCACACTGCAGCAATGGCACCCGCCTCTCAAGTCCCTCACGAGGCCCTGCTGTAAGTCACTAGAAAGACAGAAGCTAGAGTCTAACCACCCTTCAGCAGTCTCCCCGAATCCTAACTGGGCTAACCAATCATTTCCTGAAGTAACTGAGCCGTACTCAATACCCAGGATCGAAGTTATCACTTAGGGCAGGAGTAGTAGCTTTCAAAGTACATTTTCTTCAAATGGTTAAAAATTCTAATCTTTGGCCAGGAGTTTGACCTAGTGGTAGAGTGTTTGCCTAGCATGCACAAAGACCTGGGTTCAATTCCTTGGTACCACATACATAGAAAAAAAGTCGGAACTGGTGCTGAGGCTCAAGTGGTAGAGCTCTAGCCTTGAGAAAGTCCAAGGACAGAATTCATGTCCTGAGCTCAAGCCCAGGACTGGCCAAAAAAAAAAAAAAAAATCTAATCTTTATATGATTCAGAAGAACTCAGAGTTGCTAATTTTTTTCAAAAATCCAGTTTTTTGATTTATTAATTTTATGCATAGTAGATCTTATTTCCATCACAGGTATTTCAAATTTTATTTTTGCTATTTTTGTCCTTCTAGTTGTTTTAGAGTTAACTTTTTCTTGTTCTTCTAGGTGCTTTAATGGCTTCTTTAGGTTGTTTACACGAGTTTTCTTTTTTTGAAGAATTTATTAACATTGATTTTTACAAACAAGTATTCAAGAAGGGAATCTTTGGCCGGGAGTTTGGCCTAGTGGTTAAAGTGCTTGCCTAGCATGCATGAAGACCTGGGTTCGATACCTTGGTACCACATACATAGAAAAAAGCCGGAAGTGGTGCTGAGGCTCAAGTGGTAGAGCTCTAGCCTTGAGAAAATCCAAGGACAGTGCTCAGGCCCTGAGCTCAAGCCCAGGACTGGCAAAAAAAAAAAAAAAAAGAAGGGAATCTTTTAACACCTGAATCTCTTTTATTGGGGGCAAGAGAATGGCCCTTGGGACATGGGCTCTCTCTGTACAGATAAATATATTGACTGCTTCATGAATCTGCATGTCATCCTTACACAGGAGCCAGGCTAATTTTCTCTCGGTATTGTTCCAATTTTAGTATATGTGCTGCGAAGTGAGCATGAGTTGCTAATTTTTTTAAATATATGATTTGACTATTATTATTGTATAGAGGGATTACCATTTTGGAATTCACGTATTGAATACATTTCTTTCAGACAATGCCACCCATTCCTTTGCTTTCCGCCAGTGTACACTGATTACATCTGCTCACCCTTCTTCCCTCCTTTCTGCCCCTCCCCAGCTTTGTCTCCAAGAAGCAGGAAAAAAAAAAAATCACAACCACCACATCACCACCGACATATGTAACTCGTGTTCAGAGTTATATTTTTTTGATAAATGGTTTTTAAGTTTTTAAATTAAGCTGGTCCAGTATTTCCTTTAAGGCAACATCTCACTTTTAAACTAAATTAATTGAGATGATTACAAAAAAATGAAGAAAGCCAAATAGGCCAGAATCACAAGGTCCACAAACACCACGTCTACCAACCAAACAAGTAAAAGAACTCAACAGCTTTAAAATACCAATAAGAAAAGACATTCCAGGAGGACACCAGTGGTTCATGCCTATATAATCCTAGCAACGAAGGATGCTGAGATCTGAGGATCATGTTCAAAGCCAGCCCGGGCAGGAAGGTCCATGAGAGGCTTATCTCCAATTAATCACGGAAAAAGCTGGAAGTGGCCTGATGGTTCAACTGGTAGAGCATAGCATTAAGCAAGAAGAAGCTCAAGGACACCTCCCAGGCCCAGAGTTCAAGTCACAAGAAGGGCAAAAAAGAAAAGAAAAAAAAAAGAAGCCAGGTGCAGTTGGGTCACACCTGTAATCCTAACTACTCAGGAGGCTGAGATCTGAGGATCGAGGTTTGAAGCCAGCCTGGGCACAAAAGTCCGTGAGACTCTTATTTCTAATTAGCCACTAGAAAACTGGAAGTGGCACTGTGGCTCAAGGAGTAGAGCACTAGCTTTGATCTGAAGAGCTCAGAGACAGTGCCCAGACAGAGTCCAAGCCCCACAACCGACAAAACAAAACAAAAAACCAACAAACTACCCTTCCCCCCCCCATTTCAGACTAGCTTTTTCTACATGCTGGATTAGGATATAAAGTGCCACTACATTGCAGAAAGCATTTAGGCAACTCCATATTAGTGCTTGATTTTATTGAATTACCATTTTCTGCCAACATGGCCTCAATAGTTTTCTGCATTTCAATGGCATATGATACATGGTATCTTTTCTGATAACTACTACTGAAATTAAAGAGGCAGATGGCTTAGTCAGCCTGTTAGCAAACAGAAGACATCTGGTGTAGAAATATTTCATGCCTAAAGTATGGAAGTAGTCAATTTATTAATAATATTTTTATGTAACTCCAATCTATCTCCATGTGATTAAAACTGTATTCCTTGAAGTAGAAACATATTCTCTTGTTTAAAAATACTGTTTGGGGCTGGGAGTTTGGCCTAGTGTAGTGTGCATGCCTAGTATGCATAAAGCTCTGGGTTCAATTCCTCAGTACCACATACACAGAAAAGGCCCAAAGTGGCACTGTGGCTCAAGTGGCAGAGCACTAGCTTTGAGCAAAAGTGTCCAAGGACAATGTCCAGGCCCCGAGTTCAAGCCCCAGGACTGGCAAAAAAGTTAAAAAAGAAAGAAAAGAAAAATATCCACTATCCTCAAACTTATTAATACACCCATTTAATAACAAAGCATTTTTATTTTTTGGTAATGGGAACTGAACTTGCTAAGTAAGTATTCTACTATTAAGCTACCTCCAAAACCTAAACCACAGTATTTTAAAGGAAATATAGTTCACATATATAACTTTTATATAACTTAATACTTCTTCCAGATTCATAATCCATGATTATATCAACATTCAAATCTAATACCAACATCCCGAATGCCTGTTATCCCAGCTCTAAAGAGGCTGAGGTAGGAGGATCTTAAGTTTGAGGGAAGTCTGGACTACATATTGAGTTTGAGGACTGAATCAAAAGAACAAAAAAAGTCTTGGAAGGTTTAAATGTAAGCAGAAGGCTGTGTGTGTCTTCCTTAAGGACAAATCGAACCCTACCACAACATTTTGTGTAATGAGTATTACACAAAGTCAATGGCTACGCACCTTCTCTCAATGACTCTCCAGAGCTGGCGCCAAAAGTCCAAGTTGCGTTCAAAAGGAGTCAGCATCAACTTTTGTTCTTCTTCTAGCCTGGCTTTAGAATGAGAAGTTTATATCTTTGCCAGAGAAATAGGGCATAAATGTTCAAGTTCATTGTAATAACAAGCATCAATTTTCTCTCACACACACAGTGCTGGGATCAAACCAAGAGCTTTACAAACATACACAAGCAATCTACCTCCAAGCTACACATCCCAGCCCTTTCATACACATCTTGCTGAGTCTATACACATCTTGCCTAGCATGCAAGAAGACCCGGGTTCGATTCCTCAGTACCACAGACATGGAAAAGAGCTCAAGTGGTAGAGCTCTACCCTTGAGGAAAGCCAAAGGACAGTGCTCAGGCCTTGAGTTCAAGAACCAGGACTGTTCAAGTTTTTCCCATTAAGTATGTAAGTGTGTAAGCCCTGAAAGTTTCTCTCTCAAATAACTCTTACTGGAAGGCAGTTCAGAGTACCGAATGACCACAAAAGGCAATGGAAGGAAAAAAAAAGAATAGGACCTGACCAAAGATGGCACCTGTCATCTTTGTGTATGGATGCATACACCCCCCTCAGCAATGCTCTATACATATACATAATGTGTATGTCCAGGACCCTGCTACCATTCTCAAAGAACTGAGGCTTCAAATGACAAGTAATACAAACACACCAGTTTCAAGGCAAATTCTTAAAGTCTTATACTCACCGGACAAGTTGACGCCTCCATTTTAGAAAGTTATCTTTCTCTGCCTGTTTGAGTTCTTCTGGACTAGTTTTTTTGTCCCAATTTGGTCTGAAACAATCACAGAAGGGGAAAGTACCAAAATAAAAATAGGGAATCTGGATAAAATAATGCTAGCAGAGAAAAGAAAGCAGGGAAAATGTGAACAACCACTTTAAAATTTCCTGTTCAGTGGTCCTGTATGGCTTTAAATGCTCTATAAACTTTTGTTTAACTCACCTCCTAGGTATACACAAGAACTGTCTGTTCTCCTCATGGAGTTTCTTAATTCTCTGACTCTCCTCAAAAGACAGCAGTCCAGTTCTAGCCTCAGGGAGCACAAACCTAATGTTAAGTTTCTCTGTTTACAGAAAAAGAAAAGTATGTTTAATTTGGAGGCAAAATAAAATCCTGAGTTATTCTGATAAACCTGGAAAACAATTAATATGAGAGCCTGAGATAGTATTTAATATTAAATATGAGGAATAATTTTAATCCAATGGGATGGCAAGGAAGCAAAGATTCCAGCTAGAGTAGGCGAACAACCACACTGCTGTAGCTGTTGTATATTATGATGAACACTCACCATCACTAACTACTCTCCCAAAGTTTTAACAAGTGTACATATGAACTAGAGAGACTTCTCTGCCCAGGCTCTAGCTTCAGATGCTCTGGCTTCTCCCATTCCACCAAACACACCACTACCTAGTTTTCATGGCAATAGTCACTCCACTTGAGAAGCTAACCTTCTCCTAAGATGCCCAGAAAATAACAGAGAATCTTCAGCAACATTCCCTGTCCCTTTAGACAAAGACTGCAGTACACAGGACCTTCCTCGTACAGTAAGTTGAGTTACAGGGAACCCAGTCATGGATCTCACTAATGTAAACACCACCACCAACAGCCAAATCATGCTTCCTTCTTGGTGCTTCTTCCAATGGTGATCTCCCGCCCTACATCCCTGTTTTGTTTCGTCCAACCTGTGCATACACACTGGTCCACTCTCCACCACCTAGCTTCGCTTCTTTTCCTATTTAGCCCAAAAGACATGCACATCACTCCATCACCATCTAACTACACCACCAAATTCCTTTTCTCACTATACCCCCACTGTCTGCTTCTAATTTCCTAATCTTCATTTTGCTAGCAGTGTGTGCAGTCTTAGGCATGACACAGCAGTGCAGTTATGTGCCGCGCAGATGTACAGGCTCCAGTTAAGCACTCAGCACTTCCCATAGAATGAAAAATATTTTTATGTGCTTGGCTTATTGTCCCTTTCCCTTAATGATAGTCGTGGCTCTTTACCAACCATCCTGTCTCTGCCCAGAAGATAACCATGCCATTATCTTATGAAGAGAAAAACTGGATCTATTGGGTTGGTACCTTCCCATGTGTGTGCCATCCAGCCTCAGAGAAGCTGTGTGCTTTCTCTTGCCTAAACTAATCTTTCCAGCTCTGGTTTTGATCCCGTTCTATCTCCTTTTAGATTAAAACTGTGCTTTTCACCAATCTACTTAGTTTTGAAAATTTAAATCTTACACAATCACGTGTCTCCTTACAAAAAGATCCAACAATATTAACTTCCCATTGATCAACTTCAATCTTCTCACTTCTCCAATTCTAGTTGTCACTTGTGAGGTTAATAATTTTAGGTGCAGCCTTCCAAATATTTCTTCTGGTATTCACAAATGTACATCAGTTGGTCCTAAGGTCTACACTGCTGTGGAATCAAACCTCTAACAAATTCTGCCAAACCAAATGTTGCCTTTCCAATTTCCCCTCATAACTTTATTAACTTTGATCTCTCTCTCTCTCTACCCCCCCTCCCCGGCCCAACACGCATGCACACACACTTTCTCTGCAGTAAATATATGCTGAAATGGTCTGGGCAAAAATTACTACAGACATTGTTTTGGTGGCATTGGAGTTTGAACTCAGTGCCTTGAGCATAAGTGCTCTACCACTTGAGCAATGCCCTGAGCCTTTTTTTTTTTGCCTTTAATTAGCAAGATGAAAATGTAACCAGTATCGCACACACTCAGCAACAAGCAACTTACCAGCTACAAACTCTGTCCCTGCAAGTTCTGCAGTTGCGAGAAAGTCATCAAGGGCGCTCTGTTCCGTCACCGACTGAAGGTTAAGACGACCCCAATCATACCCATCATTGAGTTCACTTGTGTGCAACTATAAACAAAATACAAGGAAAGAGATAAACGTGCTCTTCTTTTTTTTTTTTTTTTTTTGCCAGTCTTGGGGCTTGAACTCAGGGCCTAAGCACTGGCCTTGGGCTTTCCACAAGGCTAGAGCTCTACAACTTGATCCACAGCACCACTTCCAGCTTTTCTATGTATGTGGAACGGAGGAATTGAACCTAGGTCTTCGTGCATGCATGCTAGGCAAGCACTCTACCACTAGGTCAAACTCGAGGCCCTAAGGTGCTTTTCTTCTCTGACATCCAAACAGGCTCTAAACTTCTTTTCTAAACCATTCTATACATCTGAGAAGAATTTAGCAGACTAAAATCTGTACTCATAATTAATATTTACATGAGAACTTAACTCATAGTTCATCATTAAATTTAATTTTCAGAATCTTTTGAAATAAATTTTCTCTTAAACTTCATAATCTTACTAATTATGAAACTGAGACTTAGTTAACACGTATTTTTTTTTTTAAATAAATAGTTAAAGCAAAATCCTTCCTTCAGCTTTGTCAAGGCTAGAGTTCTACCACTTGAACCACGGTGCCACTTCCAGTTTTTTCTGCGCATGTGCTACTGATGAATTGAACCTGGGTCTTCCTGCATGCTAGGCAAGCACTCTTACCACTAGGCCAAACTCTCAGCTCCTAAAAAAAATTTCTCAAAATCACAAGCAAAGTGGTAGAAGTAGAACTTAAAGCCAGGCTGACTCTACCAGCCAGCTGATAATTTTTTTCCCCCAGACCTTGGGCTTTCTCAAGGCTAATGCTCAACCACCTGTGCCACAGTGCTACTTCTAGTTTTTTCTGTCTATGTGGTACTGAGGAATTTGCCCAGGGCTTCATGCATGCTAGGCAAGTACTCTGCAGGTGGTTCATGCCTGTAATCCTAGCTATTCACAAGTCTGAGACCTGGAGGACTGAAGTCCAAAGCTAACCTCAGCAGAAAAGTTCTTAAGCTACAGCTACAATTAGTCAACAAAAAACTGTACTGGGGGTGTGTCTCCAGTGGCAGATTATCAGATGTAAGTATAAAAATGAGTAAAAGCAAGAAACACTGAGTTCAATCACACAAAAATAAGCTTAAAAAATACACTTTACATAGTGACCCAACAATGTGTGATATATACCGTAGTGATCCAAATGTGTAAGGACCAATCATTACAGTAAAATGAAAACAAAAGCATTTTAAGACAAAAATTACCTTGCCACATCTAATATATTCAGGCATTTCTTATACTAGCTTACATTAGAAAATAAAACATTGGTTGCAAATGACTGATTTCACCATCCTCATGGGGGAGGAACACAAAGACACAATGCTTATGTGCCTCTGATCATATAAAATAGTATTTATAGAAGTGAACTCCGGGAAATGGAAACAAGAGGTATTTTTCTTTGTTGTTTTCATTTTTTATGTCTTTTTGCTCATTTATCTGTCTTTGGGAGGGTACAGAAATGGAGGGACAAAGGGTGAAAAAATGCAGCAGTGGAATTCACTAGACATTATGTTGAAAATAAACTATGGAACTTGTGGGTGGGGACAAGAGGGAAAACTGGGAGAGAGTGAGGGGAAGGGTGACAGTGTTCAAAAAGAAATACACTCTTTACCTGATTTATGTAACTGAAACCCTTCTGTATATCACTTTTATAGCAATAGAAGAAAACAAATGAACAAAACAACAAAAAACACCATTCTAAGCTATGCTGCTTAGTACAAGCACCAACAAACAAATCCCAGCAAAAATTAGAAGGCTTAAAATTCAGTCCTCTAGATTATCTCAACTATTTCTTAAAAGCTACATTAATAAAAAGTGCCTTTAAATCAATTAGCATGATCAGTACTCAAATGTCTACAGTAACCCAGACTTGATGAATATTGAAAAGAACTGTGTGTTTATTCTGCACACGGGCAAAGATGGGATGGTGTGGCTGGGGCTCATGGAGAGTAACATTAGGGACAAGTTCTACAATACCAGTGGAAGAAATGGTGGCCACTATCTCTGGAATGACAAACACCAAGTCAAAGCACCTTATCAAATTTTTGTGTGTGCAGGTCCTGGGTCTTGTACTGGGTGTTCTCTTTGAGCTTTTGTGCCTCAAGGCTAGCATTCTACCGCTTGAGCCACAGCTCCATTTCTGGCTTTTTGCTGGTTAACTGGCAATAAGTCTCATGGATTTTCCTGTCCAGGCTGGCTTTGAACCGTGATAACTCAGATCTCAGCCTGTAATCAGTGACGATTACAGGTATGAGTCACTGGTGCCCAGCTTTTACTCTCTTTTTCAAGATTCAACTATAATATTCCAAAGGCCTACAGAAATATTTTAGTCTGTAGTACGATAGAAATGAAAGCTCCTTCTCTCAGCGAAGGCGCAGGGATTTGAATTATTTTCTGGTGGCAACCAACAGCTTCTGGAGAATCAAATTTTGGAACAAATCAACAGTATTTGGTCTCTCCTGCTGAGAATCTCCCAAGCACTGCTCTGGTTTCTAAAGCAAAGTAAATAAATCGTTTTCAAGACATGTGGGCATTCAAGACAACTCATCCTTACCCAGTTTCCCCCTCATACTTTAGCTCTGCCTGCCTTCAAGCCTCTCTATTCTGTTCCCTGCTCTCACTTGGAAGACATGGTTCTCATAGTGGCAGGAATTTCTACTTACCCTTCACTTCTGGGAAATTTCTGTGATTGATGATTGATTGTGTGTGTGTGTGTGTGTGTGCGCGCGCGCGCGCGCACCTGGGCCTAAGCCCTGTCCCTAACCTTTACGGCTCAAGGATTGCGTCGCACCGCTTGAACCGCAGCTCTGCTTCCGACTTTTTGGTGGTTAATTGGAGATAAGAGTCTCTCGGACTTTCCCGCCCGGGCTGGCCTTGAGCCGCGATCTTCGGACCTCAGCCTCTCGAGTAGCGAGGATTACAGGCGCGAGCCACTGCGCCCGCGTCGGGGTGACTTCCGACCTCAAACTCTGTGGAGCTCAGCCTCTCAAAACCAAACAGAATAGGAAGGATGGCCTGGTCTTTCTTACCCATGAGTCAGAGAGACGGTGGCTTCGGGTCCGCTGGGTCTGATGGCGGATAAGGGCCCGACCCAGCGACCCACTGCCGGACACTCTCCGCCGTCCCATAGCAAAATGACGCTCCGTCCTTAACCGCTTTCCCTCAGCGCGTGCGGCTTCCGGTTTGGGCCGCTTCGACACCGGAAGTGACGTTTGGGTGAGCCCAAGTAGTTCAGACCTGAAGTTGAGGGGGAGAAAACACAACTACTTGCTCTAGGGCACTTTTTTTGTAGCGCTGGAACTTTCCAATTGCGTTTTAACAAATTAAAAAAACAGTGTGAGCACGCCTTCCACAGATATGCCTATGTCTTCATTTGATAGCGCAGCTGAGATAATGGTACACTCCAGATTGGTCCACCAGTCTTTAGCGACCGGAGAGAAACTAGAACAATCGGAAAATGTGGCCGTTCACCACGCACGGAACTAACTCCGCCTCCCGGCTGTTTCCGTTGGGAGGCGGCCGAGTCTGGGGTGAAGAGTGCTGCTGTGACGGCAGGTGGCACTGCTTCCTGACACTGCTTTTCCATCCAGTTTGGTGTTCCAGTCTTGCAGAAGTCTAGCCCAATAAATACATTTATTATTTATTTCATATTCCTCAGCCGAGAACGTGGGCGGGGGGAGGTCCCCTCCTGGATAGGAGCTCCGAATAGCAAATTGAAAGTTTCTAGAACTCGACGAGATCGCTGCGAGCTCTGATGTCTGCTTTATTTCAAATAAGAAATGTTTACAAGTTCACATTTCCCCATAATGAAAGTGAAAACATATACCTGGTTATGCTCTTAAAGCCGGGGGCCTTTCATTTTACCCTTTGATTTCCTTATAATGCAAACATAAAAAACAGGTTTAGAGGCCGGGTGCAGTGGCTCACGTCTGTAACCTTAGCTCAGGAGGCTGAGATCTGAGGATTGAGGTTCAAAGCCAGCCCGGGCACTAAAGTTCGGGAGACACTTTATCTCCAATTAACCACTAGAAAACCGGAAGTGGCGTTGTGGCTCTAGGGGTAGGGTGATAGCCTTGAGCTGAAGAGCTCAGGGACAGTGCCCAGGCCCAGAGTTCGAGCCCCACGACTGACCTAAAACAACAACAACAAAAAACCCCACTTAGGTATAGGGATAGTTGTGTGCCAGTAAGCTACATTCTCTTTAATCCAGAGCAATGGCCTTCTGGTGTGCTGCTCAGAGAAGGAAGCAGTTTGCCCAAATCATAAATCAAATATGTAAAATGTCAGAAATCAGATTCAAGTCTTAATCACTATCCTATTACTTCCCGGGGTTATAAGGAATAAGAATTGCTAGCAAATATTTTAGAACCCATAGATTCAGGATAATGGCCTGGGTTAGCTATTCCACAATAGGTAACATTAAACATCATTACATGCTATAAATCACGAATGCATACCACTTTTACTTATTAATTTAAAAAAACTAATAAAATTGGTGGATACCAGGAGCTTACATTTCTAATCCTAACCACATAAGAGGCTAAAATCTTTGTTGGAAGCCAGAGCAGGCAGACAAATCTGAGACTCTTTTTTTTTTTTCACAAATCTGAGATTTTTATCACCAATTAATTAGCAAAAAAAAAAAAAGCCATAAGTGTGGCTCAAGTAGTAGATTTACAGCCAGTCTTGAATGAAAAAGAGCACAAGGCCCTGAGTTAAAGCCCCACTAGTGGCTCTCAGGCACCAATACACACACACACACACACACACACACACACACACACAGAGTCCTAGTTTAAAAAATTATGCAAGCAAAAGTCACTAACCTAGTGCTTCTCAAAATTTAATGTGCATATGAATCCCCCGAAGTCTCCTGTACAGGAGTGTTCTGATTCATAAAGTCCATGGTGAGGACAAGGTTTCCCTTTCAAGCAAATTTTCAGATAACAGATGGAATTGGTCCATTGGCCACACTTTGAGTACCAATGGAGTGTGGTCCTTTCTTGTGCAAAAACAATGAAGTGGACTGATAAGCCATAACACATTAGCAACAGGTAGAATTGGGACCATACCACTCTCCCATCTCACTGTTAGTTCTTACCTAACTAGGCTGGACTTTGGGAAGTTCTCAAGGGATTGCTGATGAGTTTTGTAGTAGTTAGCAAGGCTGGAAGGCAGTGTTTACAGGCCAGCAATTACATTTCCCAATATAGATGTAGTATTGTCTTCAAAAATTCTGGACATAATCTTCACACAGAAAAAATACAGAAGATATATGCAATAGAATTAGTGATTTCTGGGCATTGGTGGCTCATGCCTATAATCCTAGCTACTTAGGAGGTTGAGATCTGAAGATTGCAGTTCAAACCCAGCCTTGATAGGAAATTTTGTGAGGCTTTTATTTCCAATCAAGCACCAAAAAAGTCAGAAGGGGAGCTGTGGCTCAAGTAAGGAGAGCGCTAACCTTGAGCAAAGCAAGTTCAGGGATAGCACCTAAGCCCTAGGACTGGCAAAAACAAACAACAACAACAAAAGAAGAATTAGAGATAGCTTCTGATCTTCTCTCTAGAGCTGAGTGGCTAAAGATAAAACTAACTTTTATATGGGGCCAGGAGTTTGGCCTAGTGGTAGAGTGCTTGCCTAGCATGCACGAAGAGCTGGGGTCAATTCCTCGGTGCCACATACATAGAAAAAAGCCAGAAGTGGTGCTGATGCTCAAGTGGTAGAGCTCTAGCCTTGAGAAAGTCCAAGGACAGTGCTCAAGCCCTGAGCTCAAGCCCAGGACTGGCAAAAATAAAATAAGATTAATGGATACGACTGAGGTTTAGCTCTAGTGGCTCACAACTGTAATTCTAGCGAAGCAGGAGACAGAAATTTGAACATCAGGTTCAAAACCATGCTTTGCAGAAAAGTCCATAAGGTTCTTATCTTCAAATTACCAGCAAAAAATGGGAAATGGAATGTGGTCAGAGTGGTAGAATGCCAGCCTTGAGTGGAAGAAAAGCTACAGAAGAGCACTCAGGCCTCAAGTTCAAGCCCCGGAGGTAGCATGCATACACACACACACACACACACACACACACACACACACACACACACATACATATATGCATACGCATACGCATACAAACACATACACATACACACAGAGAGAAAAAGAAAAAAATAGGCTTTTTATATGTTAATAGTGATAATAGATGAGCTAGAAAAATCTTCCATATCATTCCTAGAGCTCAGTCAGTAAATTGAGATTTTACTACAGTTTCCTCTTCTAGTTCTGTCACTGTCAAGAGTTTGAGAAAACAAATATTTTAGGTCTCTGTTGTCATTATTATAAGAGTTCCCAAAAGTCTTGTCTAAGTAAACCCATGTGATAATTTAATCAGGATTGGAATAAAAAGGGTATTGACAGTGTAAGATGATTTAGCAAATACTCTTATCCACAAAACATAATTATTTTAAAATATTTTTCCCAAGTCACCACTCCAAAGATTCTAGCCTATTTTCTTATCTGTTTAATGGAGCATAATTACAATATTCAAAATTTCTGTTTGACAGACAGAGCACGTGAGATTACGCTGCATAAGACTGTTATTCAGTACTTGGGGTACTAATTTGGCACCGATGAAAAACATTTTTCCCATCAACTGAGTATGTACATGAGAAGTTAGGTTGATAACTGGTCCATGAGAAGGGCAAAGAGGAAGCAAATGAGGGTGCTGATGACGAAAGATCATGGAAGCCAGAGTCAGAAGGCTGAAGTGTGATCGGAGAGGGGAGAGGTGATTGTGGTGATGAAAGGTTGGGCAAGGTGCTGGCTGCTGCCCCAATGAGGAGGTTGCAAAGATGAATCAGCTCAGGTTCCTGCCCTCTAACTGCAGAAACTCTTCCACCCACGTGTCAGGGAACAACACAGCCCAGCCAAACTCGTATCATCGATTTGTCATGTTGCCGGGAATGTTCGCCCATCAGGCTTGTTGCATCTGAAACACTGGACAGGTCATCTTGATTCTCCATAGACTCAAGTCCTTCACTTGAAGCCAGGATTCTCTGAACAGCTAACCTCTGGAGAAGGCACTTTGATTTGGAGACTAGAAGTCTCGTATCCAGCTTCCCCATGGCAATAAAAGGAGTGTCCCCAGTCCATGGTGTTGCATAATACTTGAGTTACCTTGTCTGAACAAATGTAGTTACAAGTCTGAAATCCACACCCAGGAAAAACCTTCGAGTAGCTTTTGGCAATCCAACTCTACACTGCCAAGCCTCTGTGCTCCATATCTGTCTGGGGCGGGAGAGAGAGTGTGGGTGAGTTTTTGTATCGATTTTCCTTTCACCCCTTGTCACTGGCAAAGAAACTGTTTTCAGGCAAACTTGAAGCCCTGTCCCCCTTTCTCTCATTCTTGACACCCCCCTCCTCACCCTTTGAGGACATTAAAGCAGTTTGAGAAGGCTGAGAGCTGTGAAAGTGGAAGTGTGGTCATCTTTGTAGTATCTGAGTCAGTAGGGACACCTCCTTCTGATTATTTGCCATTCTATTTCTCTTTGTGGAAAACAGGTGGATTCAATATGTCAAATGGTTATTATAAATGATTAAGAAACGTCAATCAAACATAAAAATTGCCCACCTGTGTAAGATGTGCATGCAAGGAAAAGTGCCAAAGGGCCTGCCTTATAAGCTACAGGGCCTTACGTGCACTGTATGTACACTCACAGATTTTTCTCCCACTTATTTGTGGAAAAACTAGGATCTTTTATCATGGATGTCTGCAATTTTCCATTCACAACAGTCAAATGAGAAAAGGCATTGCTATTTTTCTGCACTTCAGAGTGGTAGCAATTGAGTCTCAATAAAGTGAAGCAAAGTAAAGGAGGCTAGAAGTAGGCTTAATAGTGACAAACTCAAAATCTGCAGATAGAAAGTGCTAAGACTAAATCATCCATCCACCTGTCCATCCTTTCCTAGGCTCTGGAATTTCAGCAGTACACAGACCCCCTACCCGAATGAGCACACATTTTAGTGATGATCAGCCACAGTTTAATAGGTAATCAATAATGGAGCCATGGACTACACCACCAAGTAAGTCAAAATCTATCAGAGGGGACGTCTGATAATCAGACTTTTACTTTTTTGGGGTCAGTTATGGGGCTTGATCTCTGGGCCTGGGGCACTGTCCCTAACTCTTCAGCTCAAGGCTAGAACTCTACAACTTTGAATCAAAGCACCACTTCCAGTTTTCATATGGCTAATTGGAGATCAGAGTCTCATGGACTTTTGTGCCCAGGCTGGCTTTGAACTGTGATCCTCAAATCTCAGCCTCTTGAATAGCTAGGATTACAGGTGTTAGCCACCAGCACCCAGCTCAACCTTTGAATTTTATCTCTACCTGTGACCCCTCACCTTAAATCACTCCAAATAGATTAATAAGCACTAGCATTTCTGCATGACTGGCCTGAAGGAGAGGATACCGGGGTACACAGGTGCCATTCACATCTATGAGAAGAGAGAGAAGACTGTTCTAAGGATACACAAGGCAAACAGAACCAGAATGCCCAGTAGAGACCACTTGATCTGCTTAGAGTCGAAGTGGTTCAAAGATGCAGTATTCACTTTTGGAAAATACTCAGCTTCCTGCCCATAAAGTGCTCAAGCAAAGCCTAGATACCCTGGACCAGAATGTTCTGAATTAGGTTTGTGCTGTGCCTTAAAGTGGGCATTGGCTAATAGCACTGAGGTGCTTGGCAGACTCCTGACCCTGGAACATTCCCTTCCTCTTAATGGTACCTGTGCTTCTCCTTGACATCAGACACAGCAGGAGATCTCGAACAGCTGGAGAGGTCACCTGGCTGGCAACAGCAGGGGAATTACTTGGCTACATCATGCTATGAGATCATGACCTCTTTGTCATGAGTGCGTTGAACAGTAGTAAATTTAGTTACCATTGGTTACTATTATTAGAAATGGAAATGTCAAAATAACAAATTTTATTTTATTTTTTGCTAGTCCTGGGGCTTGAATTCAGGGCCTCAGCAACATTTCTGGCATTTTTTGTGTATGCAGTACCAAAGAATCCAACTTGGGTCTTCATGCATGCTAGGCAAGTACTCTACCACGAGGCCACACTCCTGGCCCAAAATAATAAGTTTTTAAATACAAGGTTTCTGCTTTAAAGGTAATGATGCAGGGGTACAATTTCTCTTCTTTCCACTTTCAATGCTAATCTAGTCCTTAAGTGCCCTTGTCTTGGTGGCACTGATGAGAAGAATCGCTTGTAAGACTATATCCCATCATGGCAGATGGCACTCTGTTGGAAGATCATGCATGAGGGAGAAATCAGGTGGTGAAACAGGAAGCACAGGAGTCAGAAGACCCAGGAGTCAAATTTGCTCTTTTCTGACAACACTCTCTTATGGGAACTAACTGGGACCTCACAAGAACTGTTTAACCCCTTCTCAAGGTAGCGCCTCTGAGGACCCAACGATCTCCTAAGAATGCTGATGTCGATTCTGGAGGTCCCTCCGGAGTCAGAAATATCACACAGGATGGGGAAGTTTGAGTGTCCTTGACCCCACCAAGTACATAGCTACCCACAGGCCTTCGCCTCCGTGATGCCTTTGACCAGGGTAACACTGTCCATTCATGTGATCTAAAATGTTCCAGTTAGTCACATTAAGGGAGGAAAAAGAAATTAAAATAATAATATAGGGGCCTAGAGCTTGCCCTGAACTGGCAAAAAAAATATACATTTCACCTAACTCACCAAAACCTAAATATCATTGAAGTAATAGAACAAGGAAATCTTTCACAATCCTTTTGTCTTAACAGGCCTTTGAAATCATGCCTCAGTTTGAGCACACCATATTTTAGTGCTCAAAGATCACCTGTGTCTCTCATATTGCTCAGCACATGCCAGAACCCTCTGCCTTATCTCTGCATGCCAGGCTCTGGCTTACCTTCCTGGCTTACCATCCTTTCAGCTCAGTCACTTTCTCTTCTAAACAGTCTCCTTTGCACTGGAGACTTGCCACTATCAGATATTTTATTAGTTGGCTGTTGATTATCTGCCTTTGCACAGGCTGTAAATCACAGGAAGGTAAATACCTGTCTTTACTGTTGCCCCAGTGACGACGTCACAGCCAAAGCTGACTCTGAACAAATATTTGCAGAATGACTTTGAAGATTCCAGATTTATCATCTCCGAAGTCAGTGTTCATTCAGTGAGATGCTGGGGGAGGAAGGTGAAGAGGGAGGAGCATTATGCAAAACATAGATGGTGGAAAGCCAGTCCAGAAGTCTTATGTGAGATAAGGCTGGCTCTAGAGGCAAAACCAGGGGCTGGGACTCCTGGTGGCAGTATTTCTTCTAGTTCCCACTTGGCTGTTGTTCCTACTACTGGCTTGTCCAGTTTTATGAGTGGCATTTCTGCCTGCTACCAGTAGATGGGGCAGTATCACAAAAAGTGCAGTCAGTGGCTGATTTCCTAGCTGGCTTTGCTGACTTCTGTTCTGGCTTTTGTCTGCTCCTAAACATAGACCTCAGAGTTCCCAACAGAAGAAGCCCAGCCTCAGTTGCTTTCAAGAGGAGTGGCTAGCTTTACCACAAGGTGAGGCAGGCCCCAGAGGCTGGCTCAGATCCAGTACCGGAGGAATAGCCTGATTGGCCCCCTTCCTGGGTCTTAGATTACATGACTCACTATGCCAGAGTGCTCACATTTGCCTAGAACCTCTCTGTTCTCCCAAGGTTGAAACGAGCTTATTAAAAAGACTGTCAAGGTGTGTGATACACAAGGTATGACATACATAGGTGAACAGGAACAGCTCTGTGGGCCTGTCCTTCTGGGACTGGCCTAGTCGCTGTTAAAATCTAGTTGGCTAGTAGACACACCTCCCTGGCAGTGTGATGCTCTCACTTCCCGATCCTGTGAAATCCTTGATGGTGTTACCTGCAGAGACTAAGACCAGCCTTAGCCCCAAATTACTTCCTTCCCTCCTCCTTAGGACCTCTCTCTGGCCCTTGGACTTCTGAGCCACTCGGAAAAGTCAACTGCGTAAATAAGATATGATGTCAACTTTTGTAGAGTGTAGACTTTGAGATTGTGGACCAGCTAAAACTGGTCACTATTGTTTAGCACAGGTTAATTTGGTGTGTTTCCTCCAGAATTCTTTTTTTTTTTGAACACATACTACCTTCATTGAGACTGCATAATACTATGGAAATTTGGCAGAAGAGCAGACTAAACTTCAGAGTTTATTGTAGCCCTTATACATCCCAATACTATGTGTGACAATCTTATACTAACCAATCGTTGAAGCTGAGGAGTTTATAGGGCCAGCTGTGAAAAAGACACTCTTCCTCCAAAAAACCATTATCAGAAGACTTTCTTCCCTGATAGGAAAGCTTCTTCTTCTTCTTTTTTTGTTATAGTCATGAAACCCCACTCTACCTTATATACATGTATGCATTCTCTAAGTCTACTATGATCTAGTCACACAAAGCCTTTCCACCCCATTTCCTGTTCAGAGAAATTCTATCATTTAAAAAATATCACCACCTCCAAGAAGCTTTTTCTGGTTTTCTTAGTCCCAATGAACCTTTTATTTTCCACGCTTCTCAATGTAAGCTAGGTCCTTCTCATAGCATTTAGACTTCTTGTTCATATGCATGTCTCATTCATTAAGTAAGCAAACATTTGTTAAAGTGCCAATTTGTCCCAGGCCCTACAAACTCTCATAAAGCCTGCATTCAAGAAGAAGCTCAGGGTTGGGTAGAGTATATAGACTTTATTGGACTGAATATTTCTTAGAGACAAATTGGGTCTACTTGTAGTTCAGGAGCAGGCATCAAAGCTACACAGAAAAGCTACTTAAATTGAAGTTCAGCACCAACAATACAATTCCCAGGAAGGTTAAAAAGCAGCAAAGGTAGAGGATCAAGGAATTTCCAGGAACCCCCCTGCATTGGTTCTGAGATGAGGAGTGGGCAGGGAAGATGTCCAAATCCCAGTGGACTGGGCCTTGAGGCAGAACACAGTTCTCCACCAGGAGTCTTGCAGTTTGACTCTTTTCGGTAATCCTAGCTATTCAGGAGGCCGAGATCTGAAGAGTACAGTTTGAAGTCACCCTGGGCAGGAGAGTCGGAAAGACTCTTACTTCCACTTAAGCACCAAAAATGCTGGAAGTGGAGCTGTGGCTCAAATGGCCAAGTGCTGGTTTTGAATACAAAAAGCTCAGGGATGGCACCCTGCCCTGAGTTAAAGTCTCAGGACTGGCACCCCCCCACATGATTAATGAGATGATCACTTAAATAAAAATGACATTTGGATTTTCACTAAGAATTCTCATCCAAAATACGGCAGAGATATAATAAAGCAAACTGAGATCTAACCACATACAGCCTGATTTAGAAATATTGTGTACTTCGGAGAACTGCTCCACTCTGAGGACTAACAGCAGGAAGGGGTATTCTTGGGAACCAAGGGCATCTGATGTGTTGACTTACAATATTGTTCATTCAGTTATCCTGATACTTCATTGCTGTTCACCTGTGGGTAACCAAGATAGTAGTACACCTTCATCTCTTTGCCTTCTGAAAATAGTAATATTAAACAGTATTCAGTGGTTCTCGGTGAGCTGTCACACAGTGGGTGGGGGGAAGGTTTCTCCGACATTTTTGCACGGCGGGGGGGGGGGAGAATGATAATGGGCAATTTCAACTCTCAACATCACCTCCTCCACAAGTTTCGATCTAGGCATCCATTTATTTCCCGAGTCGCAATTCCGCCTGGAGGTGTAGTGTCAGAGTTCATCTGGGGAGCCCCAGGTCTCGGCGGATCCTGCAGATAAAAGGAGTTGGTAGATTTGGGGTGCGGCTGGCTGGTTGGATCGGTCTTCTTCTTCGCTCGACCAGTGGCTGCAACGATGTCCCTTTAAGAGACCAGAAATCCGTCGGGCGTCGCAGCGCGAAGCACACCCCCTCCTCTGCTCCTCCCCCGTCCCCGCGCGGCGAATGGTTCGCGCCGGCCTATATTTACCCGTGCGCTTCCTCCCGGACGGCAACGATGTGAGCCGGCCACCGCGCGCGGGATCCCAGAGGGCGCACGGGCGAAGGCGGGCAGCCGGTCGACGAGCGCCCGGGAGCGGACTTGGACGCCTCCCCGAAGGGAAGAAATGAGGTAGCGGCGCTCCCCTGGAGCCGGCGATGCGCGCGCCCCGCCATCGGAGCCCCGCACTGCCCTGGCAGAGCGGGCCGGGACAGTGAGCCGGCGAGCGCGAGTTCCCGGCGGGCGTGCGGGCGTGCGTGCGTGCGGGCGGGCGGCGGGAGCCGAGGAAGATGCGGTGAGCTACGGCGGCGCAGCCGCGCGGGGTCCGCCCGACCCACCACCGGACTGCACCTGGGGGCCAGCCGCGGCTTCGGGGACCGGTGCTGCCGCGAGGCTCGGGGTTTCCAGCCGCCCGTGGGGGGCGGGGAGCTTTGGGACGCACTGCCGGAGTTCCCGCGGCCGCTGGCCCGGGGCCCGGGGCTGGAGTGTGAGCACCCCCCGCCTCCGCGATCACGATCGCCGAAGACTTCTGCATATGCCCACCCCATTCTGGACGCTTCTGCTGCCACCCTTCTATTGAGTCCTACGCGCCTATCTAGTTGTTTTTTCCTAAGACATTTTCCGATCCACCCGCCTTCCCTCTGTTGTGCTGCTTGCCAGAGACTTTTGCTGGGGTCCTTGCTCGGGCTGGGGCAGTTGTGTGTGTGGCTGTGTGTGCGCGCGAGCCAGCTTTCCCCCTGTTCCCTGCCTTTGTACACTCAAAGCTAAGTGTTGCTTCCCCCCCTAATATATAATATATACTATAATATATATATCCCCCCTTGCGGGATTCCCAAGGCCCATCTGCTCTCTTCTGCACACCTCCTCCCTCTGTCCCCACTACTGGGCTGCTCACGCCACGAGTATCATCTTTGGGTCCGGCCTCCGCCTGGTTTGGTGGCTCAGCGGGGCTCGCAGTCGGGCGCTCGGCCGCCGCCACCCAGCTCCGCCGGGGCGCCCTCCGGAGATGCTGCCGTGGAAGAAGCACAAGTTTGAGCTGCTGGCCGAGGCGCCGCCGCGGCAAGCGTCCAAACCCAAAGGCTACGCGGTGAGCCTGCACTACTCGGCGCTGAGCTCGTTGGCGCGGGCTTGCCCGGAAGGCGTCCTCAGCCGGGTGGGCAGCATGTTCCGCTCCAAGCGCAAGAAGCTGCACATCACCAGCGAGGACCCCACCTACACCGTGCTCTACCTGGGCAACGCCACCACGATCCAGGCGCGCGGCGATGGCTGCACCGACCTGGCCGTGGGCAAGATCTGGAGCAAGAGCGAGGCGGGCCGTCAAGGCACCAAGATGAAGCTGACTGTGAGTGCGCAGGGTATCCGCATGGTGCACGCCGAGGAGCGCGCGCTGCGCCGCCCGGGCCACCTCTACCTGCTGCACCGCGTCACCTACTGCGTGGCGGACGCGCGGCTGCCCAAGGTCTTCGCCTGGGTGTACCGGCACGAGCTCAAGCACAAGGCGGTCATGTTGCGCTGCCACGCCGTGCTGGTGTCCAAACCCGAGAAGGCCCAGGCCATGGCCCTGCTGCTCTACCAGACGTCAGCCAACGCTCTGGCGGAATTTAAACGCCTCAAGCGGCGGGACGACGCGCGGCACCAGCAGCAGGAGCTGGTGGGTGCGCACACCATCCCGCTGGTGCCGCTGCGCAAGCTGCTCCTGCACGGCCCCTGCTGCTACAAGCCCCCGGTGGAGCGCAGCCGCAGCGCGCCCAAGCTGGGCTCCATCACCGAGGACCTGCTGGGGGAAGAGCAGGAGCTGCGCGAGGAAGAGGAAGAGGAGCACCCCGAGGGCTGCCTGGAGGAGGAGGAGGAGGAGGAGGAGGACCCGGACCGAGTGGGGGAGGGGGACGCAGCGGAGGAGGCCGAGGAGCAGGGGGCGCTGGTGGTGGCCACGCACATCGAGTGTGGGGACTTGCTGGACACGCTGGACAATGGCTGCGAGGAGACGCTGGGCGATGGCGGGGTCATACTGGGTCCAGGGCTCGGAACGCCGCCGGCCGCGCTGCCCGGCAGCACCTCCGACATGAAGGCCCAGCTGTCGCAGCTTATTAGCGACCTGGGCGAGCTCAGCTTCGGCAACGACGTGCGCACCCTGCAGGCGGACTTGCGGGTGACGCGGCTGCTGTCGGGAGAGAGCACGGGCAGCGAGAGCTCCATCGAGGGCGGGGGCCCAGACGCCACCCCAGCCACTGTCCCCGCCGGAGACGCGTCCGGCCCCGCCGACTGCGCCAGCCTGGATGAGTCCCACTCGGGTTGAGTTTCCATCGGGCCCCCTGCGTGCACTCCCGGTCACCCCACAGTGGTTCCCCCCCACACCTCGGTCCGGTCCCCTGCTTGTCCCACCCCCGCTCCGGGAAAGGGGAAGTGGGGCACGAGAGGCCAGATCTCAGCTTGAGACCCACGTCTAGAGTTCCTCGCTGCCTCTTTCCCCAGCAGAGGCCGTTCAGGCTGGCAGTGGGGATTCAGTGAGAAAGGAGGAAACCCCACAACCGCGGGGAGCAGCCCTCCGGGATGGAGGGGAGGTGAAAAGTTGGAAAAATCCACCAGCCAGCTTGAGGGGGCCTGAGGCCAATTTCCTGTTTGTGAAGCAGCTGGGACCCGAGGAGGAAGGGGCAGCTTCCTCAAGCCACCCCCTCATGGGAGACACCCTCCACTGTCACTGACTTCTCAACAGAAATCACAATGTCTGAGGCTTAATACCACCCCTGACCTCCAGGGTTTTTGTTTTTGTTTTTGGTGCAAGGGAGCTTGGGCTGTTTACCTCAGACTCAGACTCTTAAAATTCTGCCAAATTCCTCAAATAACCATTTTTAGGGGTGGGGGGGACAAGAAAAAAAAAACGCATTTTGTTTACAGTTTAAGACATCTAATATCTAAGAAGGAGTTTTCTTTTAGAAACACACACCTTCCTCCTGTCCCAAAGATCTCACTCCATGATGCTGTGTAAAATATTTTTGCACTGTTGTGAAGTATTTTTTTGACATCTTTTTTTTTGTATATAACTGTGTTCTCAAAAGTTGAATGTTTATATATCTTTTGCTGTGCAAAAGAATATGTAAAATGTTGTTTGGTTGTATATACAGAAATGTGTATAAAACATTTTGTTATTTTTTGAGGAGTGCTCTTCTGGCTCTGTTTGCTTGGCAGCAGGGAGAGAATAAAGAGGAAAACAAACAGAACAAAATGAGCATCTGGAACTGCTACCCAAGTGTTTAGTGGTGGAGGTGGTAGCCTCATGTGTCCTTGGATGGTGCTGAGGGCACTGGGTGAGGATTAGAGAAGGTAACTCTTCTTGATGTATGTTGTGAGGGCTTCCTAGAGGCACAACCTAGTACCAGCCTTCTCCAGCATATTCTATATCTGTTTGTTATATGAACATGGACTCAGGATCTTCTTGAGTTCATGTTTGGAGAGCCTGGGGTAAGCTTGATTTGCTACACTCAGACTTGTGCTGCTATTAATGGAGTTATTTTTGCCACGTGCTGATCTGTTACCAACTTCAGTGGGCTCTCCTCCTGACCAAGTGTAAGGAGACAGTGATCTTTTTCCTTGCAAACAGCCAAGGAATCTTAAGAGATGAACTAGATAGGAGTCTTTAGGGGGATCTCCAAGGAGTAGGGCCTGTTCTGTTTTTCCTGGGAGGAAAAGCAAGCAGAAAAAGAAGTTGTAAGCTCCAATCATGGGTGAGTGAGTCACCATGCAGGTGGGGTGGGGGCTGGCAGCTTGCAGAGCTGTTTCCTTCCCTTCTACAACTCAGCCTGGCCCAATGGGACTGGCAGGGAGAGCTAGTCAGAGAAGACCTGGTAGAGTTCCACTCAGAGTGGGTTTTCATGTTTTCCGTATGTTTGTTTCTGTTGTAAACTCCAAACAGATGTCCCTAGTGGCGCTATACCCCACACCCGATCAGCTGCAAGTTGTAATAAGATACTACCCAATCTGCCTTCTGCAAATGCATTTTCCTCTGTGCCCTTTTGGGCCTCTTTTCCTGTCTTGCATAAGTAGCCTCCCTCTTGGCTTTCTTTGCTGTCCTAGGCTGCTTTGCTTTGTTTTCATCAAAAATATGTTCTAAGCAGCTAGACCCAGGGAGCATAAGAAGCTTGGAATTCTCTGGAACCAGAGGGGAAGGCAGAATGAAAGATGTGATTTCTAATGAATGGGAGTGGCTCAGGGCTAGGGCTTCTTTTTTAAGAGAAAAGCCAAGGAGGTGAGTGGGAAATATTTTTAATTCAATGCCATTTTAAGGACATGGGCTAGGCTTGGGGTGTGTGTGTGTGTGTGTGTGTGTGTGTGTGTGTGTGTGTGTGTATGTTTGTATATAGGGTCTTGAACTCAGGGCATGCAACACTCTTAGTTTCTTGTTTTTTGTTTTGCTTAAGGCTAGCACTCTACTAACTTGAGCCACAGCTTCACTTTGGGGTTTTTGTTGCCTAATTAGAGGAAAGAGTCTTATGGACTTTTCTGCCTAGGTTGGCTCCTAACTCTACACCAGCCGTTTTCCCCTCCCCACCCCCATTAAAAAAAAAATCTGCACCAGGCTTTTGAATCCATTATATTATGGTTTAGTGAAGTCCCCCCTCTCCTTCTTCCTGAACTCCTTAGATACACAGTATTCATGACATTTTTTTGTTTTTTGGTCGTTATGGGGCTTGAACTCTGAGCCTGGGTGTTGTCCCTGAGCTCTTCAGCTCAAGGCTACCACCCTAATCCTGGAGCCACAGTGCCACTTCCTGTTTTCTAGTGATTGATTGATTGATTGGAGATAAGAGTCTCACAGACTTTAGTGCCCAGACTGGCTTTGAACTGTGATCCTCAGATCTCAGCCTCCTGAGTAGCTAGGATTACAGGTGTGAGCCACTGCATCCAGCTTGACTACATTTTTAAATGCTCAGGTAGAGGTCAGGAAAAATCCCTTGCCTACACACTCCCAGCGAGGTGACCTTGCACAACCTTGCCTGATCAGCAGAGAGCCCCATGGACCATCACGATCCTGTCCAACCAGATTGAAGATTTCCAGTTATTTCCACACATTGGCAAATTCCTCTGCTGATCAAAACTGACGAAGACATACCACAAGGAAGATAATTTGGCTGATACCCAGGCTGGGACTGGGTGTGGGTGTCCTCATTCTTACCTAGTTGTATGTCCAGTGAGAACGTCAGGACTGCCTTTCATCTGTGATGGATAGTGTATGGTGATTGGTCAGACAATGACCTTACAACCTGCTCTATCAATAAGTGTAAGGCAGTGCTTTAAAGATTTTCCTTCTTATCTGCTTCATAAATAGCAAGGGGGAGGGAAGTGATGAAAGGAGAAGGCATAAAAGCCTACAAAATAAGTAGCTAGTTCCTCCCTGGCCTTCCATCACTCTTCTCTGTCCTCTCTGCTTTTTGACTTTCATCCTCACTGTACCCCAGGGCTCATGACGGCTGTAATTCTAGAAGCAATGTGAAGGTGATACATGATTCACCTCTTGTTACATCTCAGTCTTCTAAGGATGGTATCACTCGAGTGAGAAGAAAGGTTTCAAATGAAAAAACACCTAAAAACAAATTTGCCTTTGGGGAACAAAACAAGAGTGCTATAACAAAACCGAAGTGGAGTAGTGAGATAGAAAAGATGTTCCAGAAAATACCTGAAGTCTGGTTTCTTCATCAAATGTTAACTCTTCCCTTTTTGCAAGGTGAGGCTCCAGTTTCTCCTTTATGTAACCTGATGGTACTTTAAATACAATGAGACACTATACATTCTTTCCCAGCCCAAGAAATGTTCTTGGTCCAGAAATGCAGCGTTGACTGCAGGAAACTCAGAGTAACTTCCGGCCAAAGGAAGAATTGTTGCAGTGTGGCCACTGAGTCCTTGGAACAGACTTTCAGGCCTTTGTCAACCTCAGCACAAACACCCTCTGTTCCTTTCTACAGTGTGTTGTGTATGCTGAGGGGGAAGGAGGGAGGAGGAGCATGGAAAAAAATCAACAATAGTATGACAGCTCCTCTTTACTACAGTAGTTTCAAAGAACTCCCCCTCCACACACACTTGCTCCTTAAAGAAAACATCCCTCCCTGCCCGTGCCCCACAGTGGATTCTAAACAAATTAGACAGGCTCTGTTATACTTCCCAGAGGAAGGCTGTGTTGGTGAAGGAGAGAGAATTGGTTGTGAGAATCTATCCCCTTGGCACCACACTGGAGATTTAAAAATCTCACCAGAGTCATGAAGGATCATGAGAAACACGAAAATTCTATTAGGACCAAGTTGCCCTCTTCTCTAACAGGATTTAGTAATTTAATCAGCAGCTATCTTTCCACCATGTGGCATGCATTAGTAGCTCTACTGTGTACTGGTAGACGAGGCATAACAGAGCTAGAAATGTGCATGGACTTCAGGGGCCAAGAGTAGATTGGTGCTTGGGAAATACAGCTCTTGGCAGCTGGGGACTGTTGTGGCCCAAAGGAGTTCTGCTTTCTTGGATTCAGCGTTTTTCATAGGACCATATCTGGATCTGACTTTATTGGTACCTGAGACCTTTTCTTTTTCCCCTTGCTCACAACCCCAAGAATACCTGGGACCAAATCTCCAACACCAGTTTATAAGTAACCCACTTTGAACAATTTTGGTTTATCACTGTTTTGGTGATTTGAATGGCTAGGTGGCACTAGAAAAGTGTCCACCCCTTTCCTTTCCAGTCCTGGAGCTTGAACTTGGGGTCAGGTACTGACTGTCCAAGCCTAGTATCTCTCCTACTTGAGTCTCTGTGCCATTCTAGCTTTTTCTGTTTATGTGATACTGAGGAATCAAACCCAGGACTTCATGCATGCTAGGCAAGCACTCTACCACTAAGCCACATTCCCAGCCAAAGGTTTTCATTTTTTATTTTTTATTTTTTTGTCGGTTGTGGGGCTTGGACTCTGGGCTGGGCCCTGTCCCTGAGCCCTTCAGCTCAAGGCTACTGCCCTATCCTTGAGCCTCAGTGCCACTCTCACTTTTCTAGTGGTTAATTGGAGATAAGAGTCTTTGGTCTTTAGTGCCCTGGCTGACTTTGAACCAAGATCCTCAGATCTCAGCCTCCTGAGTAGCTAGGATTACAAGCATGTGCCACCATGCCTGGCTTAAAGTCTTCATTGTTAACTCTCATAGACAGTAGGCTTTTTTTCATTTCTCTGCCATCCCTTTCCACCAGCTAATACATCATTCCCTTGGCTTCTTTCATTGCTTAGCTCCCCATTTTGTTCTGGCTTCATGTTCCTGTCTTTCTGCAAACCTGTTCAGAGCTTATATCATCTGAAAGCAAAGAAAGCCTAAACCAAGGGCACAGACATCAGCCAGCACCAATCTTTCAATTCCAAAGCAGCTGTGGCACTGTGTCCCACTCAGAGATGGAAAAACTGAGACACAAAGGGGAGAGTCCTGTCCAAGGTCACACCAAACGGACCAATACTGGAGTCCAAACTCCTTGGCCAATGCACTTTTCCTAGGTCTTTGGTTTTTAGGGATTATTACTAGACTTTCAGCTTTGAGACAGTAGGACCTGTTGTTTTCACTGTCCTTCTGTAGCCTCACAATTTTCAGAGACGCCTGATGACAATTATAATTATTTATGATGCTGTATGTGAGCCTCTTATTCCTTCCGCCATAAGCGAACAAAGATGAACTAGATGCACAAAGCTGGAGTGAGAGAAGTCAAGTGACTACCTTCCTGGGGAGAATTCTGCTGTTGGGTGGATGACAGGTCCTAGAAGAACTCTGTCTCCTGTTGCTTTTACCTTGAGGTCTGGTCTGGTGAGACATCTGCCCTAGAAGAGCAGGTCTAGGTTGTCTAGGTTAAGGGTGGAGAACTCTTCCCATTGCATCATGGTGATTAGTCATATATATATATCCTTCCTGCTTGACTGATTTCTTCAAGGTCAGTCTTAGTTGTTTGATTCAAAGGGCCTCATATGTACTCAGAAAATGCTAAGGAAGGAAGAAAGAAGCAGTTCCATTCCCAGCTTCAAGAACAAGGCTGATAAGTTTCAAGGTCATCATCCAGAAAGAGGGGATATAGCATAGACTTCCTTTTATATTATGAATGGAAAAGGGAAATATTGGGGCCTATAATACAAGAAGCTTATAGCAGAGCCTGGGTTAGAGTTCAGGTTGCAATTTCCTGCAGTCTCTTTCTAATTGACTTTTTCTTGATGCTCCCAACAGTAAAACAGGGATTCCCACTGCCTTAGGATCATTGGCCAATTTTATGTGTAGGAAAGTTCATGGCTTTCCTCTTTCCCACAACTAGAGTAGTCTCTAATTTTGTTTCCTCAAGCTTAGAGTGGATAGATCCATTCTTATCTATATGATCTTTCCAGGAAATTGACATTTTAGTAGGAAGTCTTGAATATTAAAGGCCTCTGAGTTATTCAAGCCAAATAATAAGGGTATTTGAAAGCACTAAGATGGAGGAATATAGAGTGGGCAGTAAAACATATTTTAGGGCAGGGAGTATTTCTCATAACATTACAGTTGTTTTCCTAGCACATTCCTAAAGATTCCAACCGTGCAGCTGAACTCCAGGCACAGAGAAAGAGAAAGTGATGTTTCCAAGGTCACATGAGCTCAAGGAAGGCACGTGGTCAGGGTTACCCCCTACATATTGCATCAGTTCTGTGCTCCTGTTCCAGTATCACTTATAGATCTGTAACACCACCAGCAGTCCTGGATGCTGCCAGCCCTCCCCCAAGGCTTCCATCACTGCCCCTTGTTGTATACCAGCTTATCTCTATAGCCCTGATTCCTGGGAAAATGGTTCACTAGTGCCTTTCACCTAATTTTCCATACACAAGC